>NW_026739562.1:3246687-3448717 GCF_022355385.1 Mustela nigripes | reverse complement strand
GGGGAAGGGAGACCTCGAAAGTCAGGCCACCAAAAAGCTCTGCGCCCCCCAACCAAGCCCCCAACTCCAGAGCAGTGAAGGGGGGTCCGGAGGCCGGGTGTGCAGGGGCTAGTGGGGGTCGGGAGTGGGGGGTGGCTACACAGCGCAGACTTTCCCGCAGCCTCCCCAGGCCCGGCCACCCCCGCCGCCGCCGCCGCGGCCTCCCTCCCACGCGTGGAAGCCGCAAGGCGCCGGAGGCGGTGGAGGCGGCGGCCGGGTTGGGCGGGCCGGTCACGCGGGCTGCACGCGGCCCTGCGCCGCGGGCACGTGAGGGGGCGGGGCCTGCGCCCAGGATCCCCTCTCGCGGCTGCTTGCGTAGGAGCCCGGAGCCCGCCCGCGCCCGGGCTCGCGCCTGCACCCGCGCGCCCGCTCCCTCCCCGCGCCGCCCGCCCCGCCCGGCGCCACCACCCCCGCGCCGCTGCGCGCACCGCCTCCGCCTAGAGAGCTCCCGCGCGGGGGCGGGCCGCGAAGCCGGGGGAGCGGGAGCCGGCGAGGAGGAGGCAGGGGGGGAGGCGTGCGCACTGGAGGAGTGGGGGTCCGGGGCTGTTCGACGCCCCCCTCCCCGGGAAGCACTCTCCCCCCACCCCCTCCAGAGGTGCTCTGGGGTGCTCTGGTGCTTTCGGGGGATTTGGGGCGCGGGGAGGTCGGGCTGCGGGCTGGAGCTGCGGGCTGGAGGAGGCGAGGGGTGCAGTCGGGTGCGAGAACCCCTCCTTCCCCCCATCCACCCACGCGCCCTCCCGACGCTGATGATGTCCTGCCCGCTCCGCTGCTCTGGCTCGGCTCGTGACTCTGCTTCGTGCTGGCAGAATTCCGCAGCGTGCACACGGGGGCGGGGGCGGCGGGGGGGGGGTGTCTCCTAGCGTTGCCCCTTGAGCATTCCCACCTTCGGGCCTGCCAAGCACCCCACTTACCTGCCTCCCCCCCAGACGGTGGCCTCACACAGGTCATTCCCAGGCCCAGTCCCTGTGTCCCCATCCACTCCACAGGACAGTCTTTTGTCTCCATCCTGCACCTTGTTCCCTACCACCATCCCAAGGGCAAAGAAGTCACCCATCTTTGGGGGGGCTCTCATAACCCCACTTCCGGTATCCACATGGGTGCTGGCAGCAGAGGGGAGTGGGGCAGCACAGACTGTCCATGCAGCCCCTTCGATGTACACGATCTTGGAACAGAGCAGTGGAAAAACAAACAGGAACTCTGCAAGAGGAGATGGAACCAAAACACCAGCTCCTTTCCACCCTCCACGTGTTGATCACTGAGCACGTGTGTCCGCCCCCGGGGTAAATATTGTGGTTTGGTTCCGCTCAGCACCCAGAAGACGCACTCGCTGCCCCTGGTAACTGGGCAGCAAGGCCTTGCCCAGGGCTCTGTCTTCTGGGATGCCGTGCTTCTGACGCAGGGTCCAAGATAAGGTGGTGTGTTGGACACACAGAGAGGGGTAGGGCGAGAAAAATATTATGAGGCGAGAAAATAAATATTATGAAAAGCAAGACGTACTCGGTAAATCCGAGTTGGTGCCCTCCAGTTGGCAACATCCTGCACTGGAAGGGATGGACTCCTTTTTGGAGGGAGGACTGTGTGAGAACCCTGTTGCCCTTCGCCTAGCCAGACGCTGATTTCGGATGCAGCCCTGAGAGACAGAAGAGATCCTATCTTTCAAGTGGCAGTTGCCTGGGCTGAAATTTCACAGGGAGTGGGGGAGTGAGGCAGTGGGGCTGGGCTTCTGATCTGGGCATTGACAATTCCCGGTTCCAGGGATAAGGACTAAGAGCTTGACCTGGAGAGGCTCTTGAAAACTGCTAGGCAGACAAGCTCTATCATCCCCTCCAAAGAAGTCTAAGAAGTAGGTTCAGTTTTCATTGGTCCTCCTCTGCTGTAGGCTACTGGATGATTGGATCTGATTGCCTTTAACTTTGGAAACTTGAGGCCATCTTTCAGAAAGGCTGTTACAGTCCACACCATATTCCTCAGATTTCCTGTTATTCTGGATAGCACAGCAACTTACTCTTTGATTTGGGCTAATTTTATTACCTGATGTCTGCTGGAAGGTGGGAATTTATGTGCAAAGGGCCTCAGGAGAGGGCTTCACTGCTTGGGGTGGAGATGACAGTGCCCAGCTTTCAGATCCTTTGAGCACTTATTGATTCATTCATGATTTTTGAGAGCTCATTATGTTCTATGTGTAGGGGGAGAAAAAATTTTCTTTTATTTTTTAAGTTTCTTCTATCTGTTCTAAGAAGTCGACATAAGACAGATGAACAGGAGAAAATCAGACTTAATTTTGTACATATAGGGAATCCATACAGACCTGAGATTCCAAAAACAGGCAAAATGGGGTATATATGTCATCTTGAACTAAGGAGAAGGGGGTAGGGGGGTTGGGACCTCAAAGGGAAGGAATGCAAAACATTTCAACTCATTTCAGGAGTAAATGTTTGGTAAGCAAGTGGTTGCTAGACCTGTCAGAAATAATGGGACATAGACAAGACTTTGATCAAACAGACCTTGCTAGGTTCTTCCCTGTCTACCATCCCTAGTTCATATTATAATGCAGTCTATGGTGATAGCTCTCTTCTTAGAGCAGCTCCTTGGCCTAAATTTTTTTAGGCAGTTGGAGTGAGGTCAGAGTTTCTTCCTGAGTCTTTTAGACCTTTATTGTTTTCAGCTAGAAATAATCTGCATACCAGTGTGGCCCATTTTGAGGCAGCCTGCCCTTCAGCCCTACATGCCTTGTGCAAAGCACTGGGAAAACCTAGTTAAAATGAAATGAGCTTGGGGCGCCTTGGTGGCTCAGTGGGTTAAAGCCTCTGCTTTGGCTCAGGTTATGATCCCAGGGTCCTGAGATCGAGCCCTGCATCGGGCTCTCTGCTCCTCGGGGAGCCTGCTTCCTCCTCTCTCTCTGCCTGCCTCTCTGTCTATTTGGGACCTCTGTCTGTCAGGTAAATAAATAAAATCTTAAAAAAAAAAAAATGAAACGAGCTCTAATGGGGAGGAGTTTGGGGTCCACTGGAAAGATTGTGAATGATTGTGCCACAGTGAGGTCATTGATACAACTGGATTGTTCATGAGATGCAGTAAGGTCAGAAGCTGCCGAAATATGCCCTGGGGAAATACATCAGTCAGCTCGAGTCACTGGTGCTGCAGTAACCAGTGACCAAAACATTTCAAGTAGCTTAAAACAATCAAGGTCCACTAGAGGTCCCCCCTAGTTCTGCCTTGTGCTCTCTTCATTCTGGAACCAAAGGTAAAGGTATATAGTCTCTGTGTGGGTCTGGCTGATCTCGATGGCAGAAGGAAAATAGATATGGCAGAGCCAAGTAATAGCTTCTGCTCCAAAGTGTCGTGTCCCCAACTCACACTTCATTGGCCAAAGCAAATCATGTGATTTAAGTTGGCAGTAAATGGAGCAAGAAGTATAATCTTTCTGCACAGTGAGGCCAATGGGAAGGGGCAATGAATATATAGACCGATTTACAATCCTTCACAGCCTCCCAATCAGCCTAAACTGATTGCAAAAGAAGATTAGAATGGGGGCAGGGGGCGCCTGGGTGGCTCAGTGGGTTAGGGCCCCTGCCTTCAGCTTGGGTCATGATCCCAGAGTCCTGGGATCGAGCCTGGCATCGGGCTCTCTGCTCAGCAGGAAGCCTGCTTCCTCCTCTCTCTCTCTCTCTGCCTGCTTGTGGTCTCTCTCTGTCAAATAAATAAATAAAATCTAAAAAAAAAAAAAAAAAGAACAGGGGCAGGTGGGCAGACAAGGTAGGAGAAGATATTCTGCAGCCACATGGGCCACAGTCTGAGAATTATAAAACTTCCTAGTGCCTTCAGGACAAGCCAGTCACCCCTCATTCAGCAATCTTTCCTCCTACATCTGCGTAGTATAGGGCACTATTCTTCATCTACCCCCCCTTCCTTTCTGTGAATCTCCTTTTAGGGGGCTTGCCGCCAACCCTGTTTCAAGGATTGTCACTGGAGAAAGGTGCTGATTGATTGTTGATTGTCTTCCCAGAAAAAAAATGGACCCAGATTACCCCCAGAAGACTCTTGTCTTCCATAAATACTGGAAAACAAACAAAAAGATCAGCAGATGGTCATGTGGTTCTTAACACCTTAAAGACTGCACAGTGGTGGGTCTTGATGTGTACACATGGGACCTGGGGGCTACCAGAATCACCACTGCAGATGTCAAGTCTTCTAAGATTCCAGCCTGTGTTCATGGGACACAATTTCAGGGGGTGTCTCTAGGTGGTTCTGATGGCCACCTGGATGTCAGCAACACAGCCTCTCTCTTCTGGTAAGCCTGATCAGTAACGGCCTCATGCCCATCTTCATCTAGCACTTTCTATCCTGTTTTAGGAATTAAAAGAGGACACCTCTTGGCCAAGATGCCTAGATGTTGGTGTCAAACAGCCCCTCAAATGCTATTAAGCAAGAGTAAAAATGCTGTTATTGATTTCTGAACTATAATGAAACCTTGCATAGTAGTTAGACTTTGACTCAGAACTGGCATGCTATTAGCTTCACCTAAATATTCTTGTGGCCAAAACAAGTCACAAGGCCAAGTCCAACACCAATGAGGCAGAGAAATATACTGAAGAAAAAAATATCCAGCTTTTCTCAGTGCTGCAAAAGTTGAGATTAGCAATGGGATTAGGACTACTCGAAATTTCCAAAATTCCGTCTGTATGGCCTTATTCACAATCATCTCATGTTCATGTGAACATGCAGAAAAGGGTTCTGCTGAGAAAATCACATATCAAGTGTTTTCTCCTCTTTAATTTCCCTTTCCCTTGGTCCCAGCCTTCAGGCTTCCTTAAGATTTTCCTACAACTATCTGTGATTCATTTCACCTGTTTTTGAGATTGTGAGGGCTGATCCAAGAACTATTGTTGGTGTGTATCCCCCAACAGGTGAGTGCCCACCTGTCTGGAGTATCGTAGAAGTCATTCTTGTTGTGTGTGGAAGTTGGATAAGAAGAGATTACTTCTTGAGCCCTTTCCCATTCTACAATATTCAAATTCTGGGTATCCAAGTTAATTTCTGACCTATGTAGTTGGTTTTTGGACACAGGATTTGATCTGTGAATCTTTGGTCTCCTTGTTTCCCTTGTCTTTAATTTGGGATCCATCAGGGCGTAGGACCACAGTAGGCTCATACGCCAGGAAGACCACTGTTCTGTCCTCCCTGGGGGAAACTATGAGGAATAGAAATTGCAAGAATATAAGTTTCTCAGCACCCACATTTTTTTTTTAATAGCACTTCTCTCTGCCTCTGGACAGCTACTGGTGGAAGAATGGTTCTAGAAACATTAGTCTCCCGCATCCTTCCTTTCTTCCTTTCTTTCTTTCTTTCTTTCTTTTTTTAAAGATTTTATTTATTTATTTGACAGAGAGAGAGAGATCACAAGTAGGCAGAGAGGCAGGCAGAGAGAGAGAGGAAGGGAAGCAGGCTCCCTGCTGAGCAGAGAGCCCGGACGACGCGGGGCTCGATCTCAGGATTCTGGGATCATGACCTGAGCCGAAGGCAGAGGCTTTAACCCACTGAGCCACCCAGCCCCCCCCATCCCCGCATCCTTTCTTTAAAAAATATATGTTTGTCTAAGAAAGAAAGCACAACTTTATATTTTCTATTCCAGGGGCTCAAAGCGCCCAACACCAGGAAGTTCTGCTTAGTGTCTAACTTTATTCTCTATGGTTAAAGGCCATCCTGTCTCCTTTCTCATCTTTCACATCTTCGCATATAGTGAAGGCCATCTATAATGTTGGTTTTATGGAGACCTGTTTGTTTTATGTTTCCAGAAGAAAGAACTGGTATTGTTTTCTCTTATTTCACATCAACAAAGAATCACAGAATGAGTGTGATCATCCTCATAAGAACTTGCGATATCCTGAACATTGCCTTTGGAGCCAGACTGTCTGTGTTCTAGTTCCAGTTCTTCTACTTACTAGGTGTGTGGCCTTGGGCAACTTATTCAGCCTCGCTTGTTCACAATCTCCTTGTATGTAAAATGTGATTACAATAGGACCTAAGAAACAGAGTTCTCTTAAGGGACAAATGAGTTCATGTATGTAAGGAGCTTAGAATAGTATCTGGCACATACATGTTCATACATGTTCACATAGATGTAAGATGTAGCCATTGTCCTCAAAGAACTCAGTCCCCAGGGAGGGAAATAGCATGGACCACACTGAGGCACTGGAGGATAGCAGTTCTCTTGACTGAGGCGGTGAGGGGACATGGGTGGCTGTAGGAACACAGAGAGAGGAGGTTACAAGGAGGTAGATTTTTATTTCAGGTGCTATCTTCCTAACCACTAGAATGTATCAAAAACTTAGTTAAACAATGGGATCCTCTGTCATCGGAACAGTCAGGCAAATCCTGAATACCCATCCAGATGGATGGTAAATGAAATTCTCTAGAATTTGAAGAACAGACTTTGCAAATGGTTTGTTCATGGACTGGGTCTCACTGCAAAGGTGTTTTGTTTGAGCTGCAATGTATTTTTTAAAAGTGAAATGAGTTGCCAACAGATTAAGAGGTTTTTTGCTGAACAATGTAGTTTTTTTTTTTTTTCAGAGTTGGAAGATCTGACAACACTGAGTCTACAATCTTGTATGTCAGTCATGGAGCTGAGCTGTGGCTACTCCCTTAAGACAGAGCCCATTTTATGTATATGTATGTCTTCTGCCTTCTAGGATCTCTTCTCTTATTTATGGGACTCACTTGGCTCCTATGTTATTCTGAATTTAAAACACCTGTGGCAGAAGGTTTGCCTAGGAGGAGGCTCGATCAAGCCATATCACCTTCAGGATGACCTGATCCCACATGAACTCCCTCCTAATGCTGAGAGCCTGTACTTGTATTCGGGGACAGAGGTCTGACCCCTAGCACAACACCATTCTCCAAATGGGTCCTGCACACCTACTCCTTGCTATGCCCAGTGACTGATCCTGGAGCTCTACAATACTACACTAGACTTCAAGGGGTCCTAAATTAAATATTGAAAGGAGAACATTTGTTTCCTTTACTCACTATTCGCTGAATACTTCCTACACCAAATGTGGGGGGGGTTTTCCCCAGCAAGCAGTTCTCCAACTCTGTGGATGCCAACTGGGTGTCCTACAATTTGGCTCCGTTGTGATACTGACTGCCTGTGTTTAGCATTGATCCCACAGCTGAAGGGCTCAGCTTCCCCAAGACTGCCTGGCCCCTGTCAGATGGCAGCTGCAAGTCCAGGTTGTCACCTTGAACTTCTGATCTTTCAGCTAAAAATCAGAAGTTCCCACAACCCTTCCCTTGCATTGATTATTTGCTAGAATGGCTCACAGAGCTCGGAAAAGCAGTACCCTTACCAGATAATTGGTTATAAAAGGATATATGCTGTAGAAACAGCCAGATGGAATTGATGCACGGGGCAAGGTGTGGGTGTGCTACCTTCCCAGCATTTCCTTGTGGTCAGAAACCTGGAAGCTCCAGGAACCCCAGGGATAAATATATATTTTTTAATGGCGACTTCATCACACAGGCATGGTGGATTGAATCATTGGCCATAGGTGATTAACTCAAACTCCAGCCCCTCTAAAGTCCTCAGAAGACAGGTCAGGGGCTGAAAGCTTCAACCCTCTGAATACACAGCTGGTTCCCCTGGCAGTCAGCCCTCTGCTCTAGGGGCTTTGCCCAAGTCACCTCATTAACAAGTTGGGGGGGTGGGTGGCTGAAAGGGGCCTATTATGAATAACAATATTCCTTTTACATGTTTTCTTTTCATCCTTAGGGAACTCCAAAGGTTCTAGAAGCTCTGTGCCAAAAGTCCAAATATGTCACACATATATTTGATTCTTTTTGTGGTAAAAAACACATAACAAGATTTCTCATTTTCACCATGTTTAAGCATACAATTCAGTGACATTAAGAACATTTACAATGTTGTGTGCGATCATCACCACCATCCGTTTCCAAAACTTTCATACCAAACAAAAGCCATACCCATCAAGAAATAACTGCATTTCCTCCAGCCCTTCAGCCCCTAGTAATCTGCCATGCTACTTTCTGTTTCTATGAATATTCTATTCTAGGAACTTCAGTAAGAGGAATCATACAATATTTGTCCTTTCTTGTTGGATTATTTCACTTAGCAGGATGTCTTCAGAGTTCATCCATGGGGTAGCATGTATCAGAATTTTATTCCTTCTTAGAGCTAAATACCTCATCGTACTTAGGTACATTTGGTTTATTCATTCATCTGTGGATGGACACTTGGGTTGCCTCCACCTTTTGGCTGTGGTGAATAATATTGCTGTGAACATTGGTGCAGTCGTATCTGTGGGAGTCCCTGCTTTCAATTCTTTGGGGGTGCTTGTGGTCCTGTTATATTTTAATTCAAATTAAACAATAAACTTCCAGCTTTTTTTTCTCATTGTTTCGTAAGGCAATTAAAAAAAAAAAAAATCCCGGTCCTTTTACAGATGTAGAAACTGAGCTGAACTCAGGGCTGGAAACCAGAAGGGGAAGCTCAGTCTTTGTTGAGTTCGGTCGTCACACCAGAGTCAGAGTCCTAAGGACCAGGGCTATGTCTGTTATCACTGATGCATCCCCAGGACAAGTGACTAGGATGCAGTCAACGTGTTTTGAAAGAATCAGTGAAAGGTTTTTGTGCTTTTGACTCTAACAGAGCTTCTAGAACAAGTTCCCGGTGTCTGGGACACTTATTGTCCTTTTCCCGGTCTCCTTGTTAGACACTCCTCCACCTGAGGGACTTGGACAGACAAGCCGGTCCCCCAACTTGCAGTTGACTCAAGTGATGACAACTCCAGTGTCCGCCCAGCCCGAAAAAGGCGGCTTTCCAAAGCGCTTCTAGTCACAGTCCCAGGAGTCCGTCTTTGCTCCCATCCCGTGTGGGGTTCCTTTTGAGCCCCGCCCCGGAGTCCGCTGCAATCCCCGGGGCAACCGGCTTCTGGCTGGCGAACAGGACCCCCGGGGTGTGTGTGGGGCGCTGCCTCTGGCAGAGGGGGTTCAGACGACTTTGAGGCAGATTTTGTCAGGGAATCTCTAGGCTGCTGCCTGCTGGTAGGTCCGCCTGTCCCCCAGGGCGCTCCTGGGGTTCGGGAACCTCAACCCAAATTCCCTTTTGTTTAGAAACAGAGACAAAAGTAATCTTAATGGAGTGGTGGAAAGCTGCTCTCGGGGAACCGTATGGCCGGCTTGGCATTTGCTTTAGAAAATGAGGGCTCCGAAAGGATTCCCTGGTCCCTCCGCGTTGGGGAGCAGCACCACTCGGGCTCTCGGAGGAGGGAAGGGGTGTGGCGGACATCATCTGGGGTCCTTTGTCCACTGCTTCGTGCCTACCCGACAACAAAAGCTGTCATTGACAGCACAGTGATGGGAGGCACGAGGCGCCCGTGACCGTGTCTCGCTAATGGGGAGAGGCTGGGTAAGGAAGAAGGCGAGTGCCGGGGAGAAGCACGCGCAAGGCATCCATTTCAGGCCCCCAGAACAGTCAGGCTTGCGGTTCAGTCTCACCGGGGAAATTTCTTAGACTCTTTGG
Organism: Mustela nigripes; assembly: GCF_022355385.1. Classification (NCBI taxonomy): domain Eukaryota; kingdom Metazoa; phylum Chordata; class Mammalia; order Carnivora; family Mustelidae; genus Mustela; species Mustela nigripes. The sequence goes on along the minus strand of NW_026739562.1, from coordinate 3,439,137 downwards.
GAGGGAGGTGCCGAGACAAAAGGTTTGGTGGGGGCGGGGGAGGTGTGGAGGTGAGCTCACGCAGGTTTGGCCAAAAATAGGCAACCGAATGCATTTCCCTATAGCCTGACGAGAGGCCCCCAGAGCGCCCCCTCCCTAGGCTGGAAATGCACCCCCTCCCCCCCGCAGCAGCAAAGGGTTAACCCCTCGGGGCTCCCGAAGACCTGGGAGCGGGCTCCGGATTGAGAACTGTTATTCCTTGTTACCTTTCCTCATGCCTTTGCTTTCCATTGTGTTTGGATTTCTGGATTTGGCTGTTTCTTTTGAATATTTAAAATATTTAGGAGAAAAAAAAAATCATCCCAGTGAATGGACGGGAAGCCCAGCGGGACGGGGTGGAGGTGGGGAGGGGCCATCGGAAGTCCTGGTTCAGAGGAAGGGCTTTCCGCTGAGCCACAAAGACCTCCACCTGGGCGGAGGGGCTTCCTGATTTGACGACCCATCTTCCACTAGTCGGCTTTGAGGACAGCTGTGATTAACAGGGACCCCCACCCCATCCCCTGGGCGCTCCTCACAGACAGTCTGAGCCTCTGCGGGACTGGGAGCCCAGATGATCCCAAGGTTCAGTCAGGCATCCTTGTCCTTCCGCCTCTGCTGACCGGGTGGGGAAAGGGCGTGAAGGAGAAGGGCACACCCTCCCTGAATGTGAAGGAAGAGGAAAATGGAGATCAGGTTCCGGAAATGAGGGAAGAAGTGGCATGGGTTGCTCAATGATACTTTAGAGCTTCTTAGACCTGGGAGCTTATATGATATTCATAAGAGAAAATGTTAAAACTTGGGTAGGGAGGGCATGTTCAGCCTATGGCCATATGGATTAGAATTTTCCAAAGCCAGCAGGCTTCACGTGAGGCGAAGGGTGCTGAGCGCTAAGGTCAGGTGAGAGAAAGGTAAGGTGGCCTGGGTGTGGCACTATGGAGCCAGAAGTTGAGGCAGAAATGAAGAGACAGAGCTATTAACTCCAGAATCCCAGAGATGGAAGGGAGGTAGGAAGGTATTAACTAGGGGGACCTGCTCCCCAGAGCAAGAATGGTGTTGGCCCACATGCTTGGGATGGAAGCATCCAGTCAGCTTGCTTATTTCAGGGCCCTAGAAAGATGACTAGGGAAGGGATAATAGCTACTTCTCAATGGAACCTTGTAGCTTGGAAGCCCTGGGAAGCTGCAAGACTTATGAGGAGCCAAGGCGACTGGAGAGGCAAGACCAAATAACATCTGCATCTCTCTTAGTCTTGCACATGACAGAGAAATCAGGCCCCTGGAAATGGCGAGCTGGTGTTAACAATCAGAACTGGGTTTCCTGAACCAAGACTTATATGATAAAAATGGGCTTTCTACCGAGGACAGACCACATCTAAATGCGACCATGACCATGGTGCCCGGTGGGAAGGTCCACTACCCAATCAACATAAAACTGAAATTTGAGAGAAAGAGGGAGGGAAAATATCCGTCTACAGTGAAAACTGGAAATTATGGAGAACAAGCCTGGCATTGGTGAAAAATAGAAAAACGAAGAAGTTCTCAGTGAAGTGATGTTTAAGTGATCTCAGATGTGGGCTTCTATTTGGTTCAGCCGACCTAAGGTCAACCAGGAGGAGTGTGTCCATTATACTTCAGTACTTCAAAAATTTTTTTTAAAAAAAGGAGTCAACTAGCAGGAGATTGGAAGTTGGGAGGAGAGTCAAGTTGGGATTTATTTTGTGACTCCATGCACTGGCTGCATCCCTCTCGGAGGACCACCATTCTTGTCAGGTGGTAATCTGTTACAGCAGCTCTCTTCCGATTCTGGTATCCACGCCTCCCTTTGCCCTTCCAGAGCTTGGAATGATAACAGATACCCACAGTTGCTAGCTCCATTCTTTGCTGGTTTCCCTTAACGTTGCCCACAATACTTCGTCAGCCTCTTTCTTAAACTCTCAGTTGCCCCATCGAAGAGTGCCAGCCACTTCCTACCAGGATCCCGACCAAGATAAAAATCTGATAAATGACTTCAAGTTGAAATTGTAACATGAGGTTATTATACACTCAAAGCCAAAGCCATCACCAAGACTCTACCTGATGAAGTTTATGACACAGGGTCTATGATGGTAAGGATGCCCTTCATTCAAATCAACTGGACTCATTGCAATGGGCCAAGGAGTAGAACTTAGTTCATTCATTTATTTAAAGAAATATTTGTTGAGTAGCTGCTGTATGCTATTCAGTACATTAGGAATTGGGGACTCAGTGATGGGCAAATGACAAGCTCTCATGGTGTTTTCAGTGTCGTGGGGAAGAAAAACATTAATCACATAGCCACAAATATAAACATATAGGTAGAAACTAGGACAAATCCTTAGCAAGATAACTCCAAGTGTCTTTGAGGGCATCTAATAGCAGGCTAATAAGGAGTAGCCTCCTTTGGGGAAGTGACAGTAAGCTCAGCCAGGCACAGGCCAAGAGAGGGAGAGAAAAGCAGTGTAAGCAGAAGGAAGAACATGTTCAAAGATTCTGAGGTTGGAAGGGTTTTACAGATGTTCAGTAAATCTAGGAGACCCTCTACAGCAAGCTGAAATTGGCTTTAAGTGCAACGGGGGGGCTTTAGGGAGTTCAGAGCAAGAGAATATCGTGATTTGATGTCATAAAAGCTTGGTGGTAGTACCGTGGGGAGCACAGGTGGGGATAAAAGGAAAATAAAGTGATGTTGCTGTGGGAAGTCCAGACCCCTGGTTGGGTTAACAGTGCTGCGATGCTTTCCTTGTCTAGGGAATTCTACATCTATCAAGGGGGGGCAAGAGGCCAACTGAGCTCAGGGCCCTAACAATTGGGGGCTCTGTTCTGTCATAAACATTGCTGTGGATAACATTCTTGATCTGGTTTTCCTCTTTCAGAGAGATGAGACTGCAGTGAGGGGAGAGCCCTCACTTGGGACCTAATTCTGACCCGCAAGGCAGAGCTTGTGGATAAGCGTTTGGAGGAACAGAAGTTCTTGAGAGAACAAGATAGGTGATGTCATGGTATAAGTGTGTGTGTGTGTGTGTGAGAGAGAGAGAGAGACAGAGACAGAGACAGAGAGATAAAGAAGAGTGACAGAGACAAAAAGATATGTTAGAAGAGCAAACCTTATAGACTTCAGAAAGAGAAGAGCTTATGGCTAGAGATTCAAAGAAACAAAGGAACAGGAAACGCAACTATATTAGTTTGCGGGGCTTGCCGTAATGAAGTACCACAGCCTGGTGGCTTAAACAATGGAAATTTATTGTCTCACAGTTGTGGAGGGCAGAAGTTCAAAATCAAGGGGTTGGCAGAGTTGGTTTCTTCTGAGGGCTATGAGAGAGAATCTGTCCCAGGCCTCCCTGCTTGGCTTGTGGTTGGCCATCTTTTGCCCTTGTCTCTTCACATTGTCTTCTTTCAATTCATATCTGTCTCTGGATCCAAATTTTCCCTTTTTATAAGGACACCTGTCCTATTGGATTAGGCCCACCTTGATAAACTCATTTCAGCCCATTTCTGTAAAGACCCTCTTTCCAAATAAGGTCACATTCAGGAGTAATGAGTTTTAGGATTTCAACATATCTGTTTTTAGGTGGCATAATTCAATCCATAACAATTACCCTGTAAAATTCAAGCAGAACTTAAACTAATTCATCTATCAAATACGATTGGGGAGCTTATTCTGTACCAGCTACAATACTAGGTAAGGTTTGTTTACTGCTAAGTAAGGTCTTGCTCACTGCTAAGTAAGATAATGGCCAAGAACGGTCCCAAAGGAACACTTGGTCTTGTGGTAGGATACGGGTATGCAAAAGCATATCAGACAGGTTAGCAAATGCTATGATAAATATATTTATCTCTGTGATACACTGCTATATGATACAGTTTAATGTAAAATTAGAGGTAAGCACAGGGTATAAAAAGCAATACAGTGGATGGTCAGCTTTACTCAAGGGGGTCAGGAAAAGCTTCTTGTAGGAGGTGATATGAGCTGAGTCACCAAGGATGACAAAGGCATAGCCTAGGTGACATGGAAGGGAGTTCCACACAGAGGGAAATTCATGGAGTGGGTGAATGCAGCGTGGGCATGAGAGCATAGCTTCATGGTCTGTGGAAGGAGATGAGGTTAGAGAAATCGGATAATGAAGGGTCTTGGGTCTAGGATAAAGAATGTGAACTTTATCCTGAAAACTGTGCCCTGTGTGTGTTGGGGTGGGGAGGATAGACAACATCTAGGGGATTTAAGGAAGGGAGCGATAAGATTAGATTTGGCTTTTGTGTGGAGAATGGATTGAGGCAGTTGTGAAGGAGTCAGAGAGAGTAGTGACTGGGCAGAGAAACAGAAATGTGAGAGGAAGAGCAAATGAGAGTGAGAGAGAGAAAGAGAGAGACAGATGGAGAGTGAGATTGAGATTGCAGAGGGCCGGACCAGGGCAGTAGAGATGGAGAGGGGAGAAACCATCACAGAGAGTACTAGGGGTGGGATTAAAATCTGTTAACGACCATTTAATTGTGAGGGACAAGGGAACAGGGAATTTAGGATGGCTTCAGGTTTGAGGGTATAAGTGGACTATGGTGTCCATTCATAGGACAGGGACTTTAGGAGGAAGAATGGATATTGGAGATTAGTTCTGTTTGGACATGCTGAGATTGAGATGTCTGTGAGAGAGTCAGGTAGAAATATGAAATAGAAAGTTATTGTACATCCAATCTGGAAGTCAGGGAAGAGGTTTGGGTTTGAGATAAATTCTTGGGAATTGTCAATAGTTGAAGTCATGCACTTGGGTGAAGTTACCTAGTATGAACTCTTAGAGTGGAAAAATAATACAGGGCTTACAGATAAAAATTTGAGGAAAAGAGCATTCCACATGTGTATAAAATAATGAGCCTCCAAAGGAGATTGTGAAAGACTAGCCAGATGATCCTGGAGAAGGGTGTAGCAAATATGTTGTCACGATATCATAGGGAACAGAGTTAACATTGGCAGATGCCCCTGGAAGATCAGCTGAGAAAAAAGTGAAAAGGATCTATTGGATTAGGCTATTCTGTGGCCATTGGTTACTTCACTGAGGTCAGTTTCAGTAGAGTGAATACAATAAAGGCTAAGTTGCTTGGACAGAGGAGTGAACAAAAGGGGAGAGAATGGTGATGAATAGTGTAGATGATTCTCTCAGAAGTCTTGGCAGTGTGGGGAGAGAGACCTTACCTAGAGGGGCAGAGAAGATTGGGAGTTGTTGAGGGTTTTTCTCCACGAGAAAGTGTTGGTAGTGTCTAAAATGAATGAACAGAATAAGGACAGGGAGAAGTCAAAGACACAATAGGGAAAGGGATTTTTGGAGATGAAAAGGATGGGATCCAGAGCAAAAGTGAACAAGTTATCCTTGCAGGAAGGATATCATGGATATGGTAGTGGGTCCAGCAACTTTAGATGGATAGGCAGGAAGTTGAGGAATTCCTCAATAATGTTGTCTACGTTTTTCTCCCCTGACATATAAGAGGTGCTTCATTTCTGGGAAATGAGAGGGGAAGTGGTTGAAGAGTACAGATAAAAATCGATGAGGGGAAGAAAAACTTGGAAGGGAACATATCAGAAAAGGGGAGAGCATATCAGCCAGAGTTCAGCTGCAGCTAAAAAAAAAAAAAAAAAAAAATCCATTCTAGCTATCTGAAGGAGAAAGAGATTTAATAATGTGAATTGGGTGCTTACAAAATCGTTGGAAGGACTGGAAGGCCAAACTCCAATCTAAGACTCCAGGAATGAATCCAAGGCATCTCATCATTGACCTTCCAGAGGACTTGCCCCCTCCAACACAGTCAAGAAATTGAGGAGTCTGGAAGCCACTGCTACAAATGTTGAATCCAGAAATGCACTCTTCAGCTGTGATAAAGGGATCAGGAAGTTGAGACGCAACTTAGGATACAGGGCCAAGGTTGCAAATTCAGGATTCACCGAGTGTTTCTCATTGGCAAGACCTAAGTTATAATTTAAACCAAAATCTAAAAGTACGAGGGATTCTGGGAAGTTTTTGATTTTTCATTCCCTGCAGTATAGGGATGCACAGTTTCATTCTCACACTTTAAATTCTAATAAAATAACAATAGCAATAACATCATGCTCCCACCTGATAAAACCATCGTTTCATATAAATGATTCATCCATCCATCCTTCCAACCATCCATCCATGTTGAAATCCCATTTATGCCTAATATACAACTACCGATTTTGACAAGCCTAATTAATAGCCACAGACTTTTGTCCTTGAATAATAGGTAATTGCCAAGAATCTGCATTTTAGCCCGATATAGAAACAGCCTAGTAGCTATTGTCCCTTATAAAGTTTACGATCCTCTTTCACATACAAAACCTCATTTGATGATCACATCATTTGGTGAACTGGATATACGTGGGGACTACTGTTCTCGTTTTATAGCTGATGTAGAAGTCTCAATTGGTGCAGTATCATACAAATTTTAGTTGTATTTATATCAATTTCAAATTTCTCTAGTATTCAAATATATTTACAGTCCATCAAAGAGAAAGAGGCTGTGTATTACATTCAGTAGTAATACTTGTGTGAGAAACAATACAGGCTGGGGGATCAGTTGAGTCCCATTGGGCAGTGTACTAATCTGTCTAGAAGAGGCTGGAAGCGATTGCCTTAGCCTTGCTAATAATTTCCTTTTTTTCAGCTTTATTGAGGTATAGGTGACAAGAAAGAATTGTATATATTTAAGGTGTTCGATCTGATGTTTTGACATATATATTATAAAATGATCACCATAATCAAGCTAATTAACGTATCCATCACCTCACATAACTATAATTTTCTTCTTTTGTGAGCATACTTCAGATCTGCACTCTTAGCAGATTTCAAGTACATGGTACAATATTGTTAAATACAGTCACCATGCTGAACTTTACATCTCCAAAACTTATTTGTCCTGTATAATTAAAACTTTGTACCCTTTGACCCCCATGTTCCTCTATCCTTCTCCCCCAGCTCCTGGCAACCACCAACTCTATTTTCTGCCACTATGATTTTGACTATTTTAGATTCCACGTATAATTGAAATCACAGTAGTTGTCTTTCTGTGTCTGCCTTATCTCACTTAGCACGATGCCCTCCAGGTTCATCCACAGTGTCATAGATGACGGGGTCTCCTCCTTTTTGTGGCTAAATAATATTCCATTGTGTGTACCACGTCTTCTTTAACCCTTCATTCCTTGTTCGACATTTAGGTTGTTTCCGTATCTTAGCTGTTGTGAATAATACGTTTTCATTTTGCATCTGACCATTCATCCATCTGCCCCCTAACCAAAGCTGGCATCAGAAGCTGGGCTGATACAGTACAGTGGACAGATCAGATCAAGAACAGCAGCTGCAATGGAAATCTCAGTGCGATTTCAATTACATAATCTGCCGTCATTCTCCAACTCCAACACACGTCTGCTCTGGGGAAACAGATAGGCTCCATGAGGAGATGGGGAGCTACCACCAGTAGCTTGCTGGTAAACTGGCTTTCAGAAAAGAAAAGAAAAGAAAAGAATAAAAGCCCTGATTTGTAGTGTTTGCTGGTTTCCATGGTTTAAATAGTCCCAACTCGGCCAATTCTAAGCTCCCAAAGTGACGTCACCGCAGATGAAGTTGGGAGGTAATGTTCACAATCTTCACAATTCTTATGAATAAATGAGAATAATGTTAACACATTCTCACAGGTGTGTATGAGCTGATTCCAGCACGCCACTGGGTCACCAACCTTGCATTTTTTTCAAGTCTTCTGAGGTGGCACTGCTCTCTCTGATTCTCCTAGAAATGTCGCACCAGTTTTGATTTCCTTTTTTGTGACCATTTGGTTAGGAAAGGCCTGACAAGAGTTTTCACTTGATCCTTCCTCTCATGCCAGTCCTTACTTCAGAGGTCAGGCAGGCGACTTTGCCTATTTTGCCTGTTGCTAAGTATATTTGTATTTTCCAGCTCTACATTCGGGACCTTAAGAAACGACCACAGGGTAGATATGAATCTGTTGGACTCACTATGAAATAATTTGGGCCCAAACTCCATTTATTTACTGACTTCTGTTAATTCTCACTCAACCCACCACCTGAATTAGCGTTAACTCAGAGCCAGTAATAAGCCCTGAAGAGTCTGGGATTTCTTTTTTCCCAGTGCACACTCACTCTGCTTAATGGCCACAGAAAAATTGGGTGGGAGATGCATACTATACATGTGCAGTGTTATATGGTACAGAATACGAAGTTTTTCTATTTGCCTGACTTAGGTTGGGGATTTAGGGAAAACCTATAAAACTCCTGACGTCCTAAGATTTTGCCTGTCAGATCTCTAGTTTGTGTGTTTTTTAATTGAATGTGCAATGCTTCACGTGTTTTAGCCCTTGGTACCTAGATCGATTGGCCACCGCCAGAGACGACCCCCACCCTATCTTGTGTCAGTCTATTCTGTCATTCTGATCCTGCTGCCTTCTGTGTCCACTTTGCCCCTGGTCACTAAGTGTCACTGCATTGCCCATGCTGGAATCTCATGATTCCCATTAAAACCCAGGAACACATTTCAATGGCAGTATCTTCCATCATCAGCCCCAGGACTGTTTCAGATGTTTCTTCCTATCGTCGTGAAGAGAAAGTCTTTCGGTCCCTCTCGGGGCGTATAAAGTGTGGATAAGCCAGTCATGGGTGGTAAACCCATTTCAACATATCTAGCTCCCTAAGTCACTGGCTTTCTCCCACATTATACCTAAGAATTCGCTGGCATGTCAGTTTCACTCGGCTCTTGCTGAAGCCAGGCTTCAGTTTGCCAAGAGAAGTAACACTAGAACTTCTATCACATTCTCAAGCTGGTACGCCAGCCTCAGAATCTCTGATAAGCACAGCCATCCTGAAAAATTAAGCTGTGTTTCCAAATACATTTGCTTCTCCCTGCTCTGGAAGGGGTGGGACCTATTCTTATGAATATGTCTCAGGTTTTCATTGATATATAAATGTGCACGTTTTGGTGTGTAAGTATTTGCTGGATTCACCTTTATAACTGGCTCCTTGGGCACGTGGAGATTGTCTTTTAGCCATGGCTCTGGGGTACATGGGAGGCTGTGGGGTGAGGGACAGTCCTAGTCTTCAAACAAGGCAGGACCAGTCTCCTTAGGTAGGGCAGGAGGGGGCGTTCCTACTAGTGAGAGAAGCCTGCTGGACTGATGGGGTTCCAGGTCTTCACACTGAACTGGGTTTTCCTAAATATCACCGTTCTGAATTTTGAGACCAGAGTCCTCGCGGTCTCAAATGGTTTCTTTCCGAATCACTGTCCCACACGGAGCTGCTGGCGTGGTTTTTACGTCTGGTTGGCTGAAGCGCATTGGAGATGAAGCATCAGTTTGAGCTCAGAGGGTCTGTGACTCGGCGATTTGGAAACGTGAGACAAGCGGTCGAGGTCAGCCTGTCTGTCTTTCCCAACACCTGGACTCCCCTGTTGGAGCTGTCATCCCAGCACTGTTATGCACAGTCTACCTGTCTGCCTCTCTCATCACACGTGAAACCATGCACCTGTCTTGTTTTCGTTATGTCCCCAGCGCCCAGCAAGGTGCCTGGAATACAGAAGTCCTCAGTACATATTTACTGAATAAATGTACCAATCAAGGAATAAATGACTGAATGAATGGTTATCTTCCAGGTTGTCCTTAGTACTCGGAGGAGTTACCCTGAATATGTTCCTTCACCCATCTGGCCACCCGCCGCATACTTATTAAGCATCTACCCTGTGCAAGACACCTTGTCCCTAACTTCCTTGTAGTGGCTTGTTTTTAGTCAACAATCAGTCTGCTTATTGTGTACAGAGTAGTTCAGATACTGTCCATGGTGGGGAGAAAGTAATCTCTTCTTGACTTTAAAGAAAGGACATTGGAGCCAGGCAGAGCTGAGATTGAATCCTGCCTCTGACGTTTGATATTTTGGAAACTTTGAGCCATTTATCTTTTGGAGTAAAGAGTTTCTCCTTCTGTAAAGTGGTTTGAAGAAGATCTACTTGCAGGTTGGTCCTGAGTCAGACTCAGTGAATGTTGTTGAATGATGAGATGTAATGGATGAATGAATGAATGAATGAGCAGTGATCACCCCACTTAGGCTAGGTGGTCAGGCACAGCCTGGCTCCACTCCCATAGCCAGAGTCCACCTGCTGGCTGAAGACTCAGGATGGGTAAGAGAAAGCCTAAGCCTCAAGCTTTGCTTAACCAAGCAAAAATGGCACAAATTGGGTGACAAAGCAGAGAGCGAGCAAAATCCTCCCCCAAAGTGGTCCTTGAGCCAGCGGCAGGGACCCTTGGGCAGGTGACCCAAGAGACAGACAATGGCTCCCTGGACTGCTGAATGTCCCACCGCCCCAGCCCCTCCCCTCCCCCCAGGGATGTGGGCAGTGCAATGTTGGCATGGTGACCAGTCAGCCTGTCTCCCCCTCCTCGGCATCCCGACGACAAAGAGGCCCTGAGGAGTAGAATGGGGCCCTGCGGGCTCGGCGGGCTGCAGACCGGCAGGGAGAGCGGGTCCAGAAACTGAGCGGCCTGGCCGCTGCACTCTGCGCCGGGAACAATGGAGCCGTTGCCCTGGTAACCAGGGGCGGCCTCTCCCTGGGGCTCAAAGCCGAGTCTGGGAAGAGGTGTCCTCTTCCAGAAAAGGAGGCTGGGACCAGGGGAGGGGAGTGCCTGTTCTCAGAGCCGCCTGTCCCCCAAGGAAGGGCCAGGGGCCCCCTTCCAGGGAGGATGAGCCGCGTCTCTGCGGACGGTTCTCCAGGGCGTCCGAGGAGAGCGGCTGAGCGCAGTCCCCGGCGGGCGGAGTGGAGTCTCCGTGGAGTGGGTGGGGGTCGCTTCCCCGCGGCGTGTGACGACGACTCTCCCCTGCTGCCCGCTCCTCCTCCACTCCGGCCTCCCGAGGGCTGCTTTCGGGGAGGCGGGGGGGGGGGGGGGGGTGCGTGGAATCAGGGCCCAGGGTCAGCGGCGCGAGCCCCCCCCCCCACCTCGGGGTTGTCCTGCAAATTCTGGGGTGTGCGAGGCTGCAGGGGGTACAGGTGAGGTGGGAGGGGCAGGGCCACATTCTCCAGTCTGAGGGCGGACACTTGTCCTGAGGGGTCCCGGGGTTTGTGAAGGTGACAGCTTCTGGAGCAGGACCGTCCTGGCTCCAGCTCGGCTGCAGCCCCGACCCGCTGCAGGAGCCCGAGGAGCCGGTTGTGTCGGAGGCCAGGTTTCCCCAGCTGAAAAGCAGGACTGACACCGGCCTTGGCGTGTTGGGATGGCACAGAGGAGACGGTCCCAGGGAGGCACGGTGAGGGGCAGAGGGGCCCACTGTGGGGTAGCTTCCCCTCCCTTCCCTCCCTGGGCCGCACCTGTGGCTCGCAACCCTGGAGGGGTCGCCTCAGCTCTACCCAAACTGTAGGATACTCCCTCAACACAAACATATCCCCATTCTCCCGGAAAGGCTCTCCTGCTCTCCTGAGCCTCCCAAGGAGCACAGTCCGTGAGGGTCCTGGAGCGGACATAACCTTGTCGTGGTGACCAGAGTAGTCTTTGAGAATGGTCAGTTACAGGTGTTTCTTGCCTTTCTGAATTTTCTCCTTTTCCCCCTTTGGATGTGGGTTGCTCTTGCTATAAAGAAAACGGTGAGGGGCACCTGGGTGGCTCAGTAGGTTAAAGCCTCCGCCTTCGGCTCAGGTCATGATCCCAGGGTCCTGGGATAGAGCCCCAAATCGGGCTCTCTGCTTGGCGGGGAGCCTGCTTCCTCCTCTCTCTTTCTGCCTGCCTCTCTGCCTACTTGTGATCTCTGTCTGTAAAAATAAATAAATAAAAAATCTTTAAAAAAAAAGAAAAAAAAAAGGTGAGGGGAGATGAAACACACCTTATAAAAGGCCCCAGTACTCAGAGGCACGGGAGGTGGCCAGGCTGGGCCCTGAGTGTGTCCTGGGCCTAGGGCCCACTGCACTTGCCCGAAGAGAAGCAGGTGGCCAAGGGGAGCCTGCTTCAGCTGGTGGCCACCTGAACAAGAGGACCCAGAGCGGAGGCTTGGCCGCCCACGACCCGCTCTGTCCCCCTCTGCAGTCAGCACCCCACAGGACCCGGGAGCCTGCGTGGGTGTTGGGAGATGAAGTCTGGAGTCACGATGTCAGCCAATGCCTAGTCCTTTCAGAACAAATGGGTCCCTCTTGTGGCCACAAGGCCTCATGGCAGCTGTTTGCCACACCAGTGCCCTCGGCTGTGGCTCAGACAGGTGTCTGAAGGGAGGCACACCAAGGACTCCGGACCTGGTCTGGCCTGGCTCTGGTGTACCCAAAGTCAAGATCGCACCTGGCCTGGATCTCCGAGTCAGACTGAAGAAGCCAGGCTCTTCTTTGCTTCTTCCCAAGGGAGAACCTTGTGGAGACTGAAAGTCAGCCTTTCTGAGAGGGCTCACCACACTGCGACCCTGATGGACGAGGGGGGCTGCTGAGCAGACAGATTGGCTGCAGGGATCTCACCCACAAAGGTGGTCTCAGATCCAAGATGATCGGACAAGAGTGCACATACTAATTCTGGGGAGTCTCTTATGTCAGAGTCCTGGGCTGGGCTCGTGGGGTTTGTAGGCAGAAATGAAGAAACTAAGAAAAACACACTTGTGGCTCTCTAGTGCCCTCACCCTGGTTAGTGTGTTCATTCCAGACAGAAGTTACTCGGGACACATGGCGCAGCCTCAGGGGGTCTGTGAACCCCTCAAATTATATGCAAAACACGGGCTCAGGAGCATTTTCCTAGAGAGGGTCCAGTTTTCACCAGCTTCTTGAAGGATTTAGAAAAACCAGAACCAGAATGAAAGGAGATGAGACCAGAACGTTCTCATCTGATGCGGTATGGGCCTCAAAATGGCCACCCTGTCCGGAGGCAGATGTGCTCAAATGATGCTGTCTGCCTCCATCTGGGGCTCCCTCCGGCTCTCCTCGTGGGTAGCTTTCCAACAATGGAGGGATGTCAGTCTCATTTTTCCCTGGCCACATCTGGCTTTTGTCCCCAGAATGACCCAGCTTCATCACCCACCTTAGTCATCAGCTTTGGATCCAAATGACTGTCAGCTGTTTCCAAAAATGCCATCCACCTTAACAAGGCAAAGATTTGTCACCCTCAAGAGTATTCAAGTGAACATGACAGGATTGCCGCAGGAGTTCCTGAAACTTCTTCAGAACTCCGAGTGGGAAAAGAGTATATGAAGGTATGTAGTCTTTGGAGGTGACTACTTTAAAGGGTCTGCTAGATCAGTAAAAACTCACTGATATGACTCGGTAATGATGAATTGTAAGCATAATGGAAAACTAGTAGGACCCAGAAGGTGAGATAAAGGTTCAAGGAATGTATAGAGACAGTCAGAGAATGCATGAGTTGTGGTGGCCAAGAATGGGCCATAATTTATTCATAAGGCATTCAAGAGACATTTATTTCTCCAGGTCCACTCTGGACCCTAGGCAAATAGGACAGGAGCTCACAGTGGATAAAGGAGAGAGGCCCTGTTTGTGCCATGTGTGTTAATGCCCATCAACTAGGGATACAAAAGTCCTTTGCTAGCGATTTCAGTACATTTCCCCTTGTGTAGATATGTGGGAGGACTGGCAATGGTCATAAAGGAAATTCACTCATCATGCAATAAATATTACTGAGCACCTACCACTCACCATGTTCAAAGTGCTATGGCAAGTAAAATCCCCTAAGAGGCTTCAAGTCTAGAAGGAGAGATAAGTATAAATACACAAAAGGGAGAATGTGATCAAAGTGTCACAGAAGAGACCAGACAAGGGGCTGGGGAAGGTAAAACATGGACGAAGGCTGTGGTCGATGACCTTAATGGTTTTGGGTCCTCATTCCTCCCCGTGTCCGTGTCCATTGCCATGGGACTTCTCAGCACTCTCCCACTGAAAGCAAGTCGTAATTCCTGTCCCAGGATCATGGATAATAGCACAGGACACATAAGCAGGGTATTTTAAAGTGCTCACCTGATTGTTCTCTAAGGCTTCTGCCATTGCCGCAAGAAGAATATTCTGGGCTATGTCCCTGGTCCCGGAAGAGCCTCTGGAAGTAGGAGAGGCAAACAGAACCCATGTTCCAAGAACAGGGGAGGGGTGAGGACCCTCAGAGTGCCCCAATCCGGTTCATGGGTCAGTCGGTAGTCACCTCGTTTTGATGACATTCCCTAACATGAAGAATTGAATTTCTAATTGCATTCCACTTCAATGCCTAAATGGCAGTATCAGTAGGCGGATTGGTTAGAGGCTACCACACCGACCAGTGCAGGTCTGGTCGCCTCCCTTCTGCCTCTTCATCCTCTGCAGACAGCGGCGGGAGCTCCCTGGATTGTGAGCATCTCTGCACCTGGAATACCATTTGGTCTGTCTCTTAGTTACCAAGTTTGGTCCTCAGAAGCTCAGCCTGGTGTCCAGCTGCCACCTGCAGGATTTGGAGAGTAATGGGCAGAAGTTGGCCTGGTCCCTTATCCCTGGGGCCCCTGGTCTTCACTAGCTTTACCCAGAGACACTCGACTGTAGAGAGACTGGCTGCTGAGAACGATTCTGGATATATTATCAAAACTCTAGGGAGATGCCTTACTGGAGAAGCCCCGGGGCTCTCATCTGCCTTTTTTATGGAGGTAACACGTGGAAAGGGTCTGGTTGGGCCTTCCTGATTCAAAAGGGGTCAGGGCTTCTTTCCCAATGGTAAGAAGTACCTCCTGACATTTCCAGAATACCTGGGCTTTCTGTAATAGGCTCCTGCAGAGATTTTGGGGTTGCAGGGTATGGCCTAACTCTGGAGGAAACGAAACTGTAGACAAAATGGATGTCTGCTCTGAAGTCAGTGGATCTGAAGGCTTTTTTTCCATTTGAGCCCTTATGAAGAACACAATTCATGTTTATCAGTAGCAATGCTTCTCACACAAGGGCTCATGTTCCCCAACAGGAGGTTCTAGATTTCTTGAGGGAAAGGTCATATGTAGTATAGAACTTGTCTTTTCAAACTACCAGTCATGAAAGCAATGTGGAGCACACACACTGAAATCCCCTACCCTCAACTTCAGCACACACAATGGCCATCTATAGTATTTTAAATATTGAGCTAATGCAAAGTCAAGAAGGATAGATCACCAGGTACCAGCAGCCCTGCAACAACGCACAAAGCCTGAGAAAATGGACAGGCCAAGAACTCTGGTCTCAGGCTCCATACAGGGCCAGGAATTAGGACAACTCATGGACAACTGAGATTTGCAACTGGGCTCTGTGTAAGGATAGGAGCCAGGAATGAGACCCAGTCCACTAGGTAAAATATTAGAACCTTTAGCCTCCTACCTGTGGGAAGGTGGGGCCCTAATTCATTCTCTATACAGTGTGGAAACCTCATAGAAATGGACATGAAAATATGTTTGACCTTGTAGAGATCCCAGGAGAGACTGCCTCAAAAGCTTCCTGTATAAGGGAGGTGTCTTCAACCCCAGGTGCTTGTGGGATTACCTCAAATGTTAACTCCTACTGAATAAGGACAACAAATATAAAATAATATGAGGAAGTCCAGCACCACTCAATAATTAACGAACTCAACAGTTTTCTCCGGGTATCTTTTGTGTATCAGGGGTTAGAGATACATCAGGGCACAAAGTTAAAAACTTACTACACTGTATGTTAACTCGCTTGAATTTAAATCACAAAACAAAAACAAAAACAAAGACAAACCATAAAAACTTTGCAGTTAGAGCTTACTTTTAGGTTGGGAGTGACAGACATTAAATACGCATTGCACTCACTGATTGAAGTTATAGAGAGAAGCCAAAGCAGGAATGGGGATTAGGACAGAGTGGAGGCAGATGCCACAATATTACAAATATCATGATCAGGGAAGGCCCCAGACATGATGAGTGAAGTCAAATGGATTTTTGGGGGAAGAGCAAATGCAGATGCCCTGAGGCAGGAGCATGCTGGGAAGTTTTAAAACATAGTCACGAAGCCAGTGTAGCTGAAGAGGACTAAGAGGGAAAATAACAGATGAAGTCAGAGAAGTGAGCCACTTTTGGGGGTGGTGGTAAGGCTTTATGGCATTGCAACTCCCTGGTTTTAAGCAGAGAAATGACACAATTTGACTTACGTTTTAACAGGAGTTAGAATTGCTCTAGGATTTTTTGAACCAATTAACTGGAAGCAGGGAACTCAGATGGAAAGACCAAAGTTAGACAAGCATCTCTGGAAGGATAAGGAATTCAATTTTGGACGTGAAGATATGGGGTAGACAGATGATGAATTAAGGGCTAAAAGAGGCTATCTGGCCAGGAGGTGTGACTGTGGAGGTGTAAGCATGGAGAGAGGATCAGAAACCACATAATCAGATGAGATCACTAAGGACACGAGAGAATACAAAAAGCAGAGATTTGAAGACTGAGAACCAGGGAATTCCAGCATTATGGGGTCAAGAGTCCACAGGCCCAACAAGTAGAATTTATTCCAGATGAGTAAGGAATAATTGAGTGATTTGAAAAGTAAGAATGCTGAAAATGTTCAAGTCGGTAAAAGACTAGCATCCACAAAACAAGGAGAGATCATGAAACATGAGCAGGCAGAAACGATGAATAAAAAACACCCAAAAACCCTATGCATGAAAAATAACGTTACTGCAACAAGAAATCTCAATGGATAAGCGGCAGACTAGACATAGCTGAAAAGTTACTGAATTGGAAGACAGAATGGAAGAAATCCACCAAAGTGAAAAACAGACAAAATATGTCTTCAGGTGGCATTTCTATTAAAAGCACTCACGAGGCTTACCTTCCAGGCTAGGAATCACTGTTCGAAGCAGTCAAACTTTTGAATCAGGGTCCAGAAATGGAACAAAACTCTTTAACGTGGAGGAAAAGGTAATTTATTTCTATAATTGGGAAGATGAGGCGGCTTGATTGAAGACCTCCGCTGAGGAGAGCTAACACTGGCTGGCTGTGTAGTGTGTGCCTGTCCCTGAAGGATGCTTGCCAAGGCTCTCCACGAAGCTTCCCAGGGTGAACCTCAGGATCGGTGCTTACCTGAGGGGAAGTGACTTTGTGCCGTAGATTATTCCTTTCCGGGAAGGTCAATTATATACCCACCTCTGAACACTTGCTGATCGTGTATCTTTCCCGGTCAAATGTATCATGCTAATAAGCTCATCAACTATAAAGCCTAGTGATGGATTGTTTCTCCCCTCACCGTGCCTCTGTGGAAAGGAAGAAAGATGAAGACGACCCAAGACTTGAGAGGATCAGATCCAGAGTTACCGTCGGCTTCTGAGCTGTCCACATTAGTCTGGTTTTAAAGAAAAAAAAAACAACAACACTCCAGACCTATGTTGCTCATAAACAACTTTTATTTTTGTTCTCAGTATGTGCCCTTGAAGATTCCAAAATGTCTGGAGTTTCTGATTCTCCTGGGACCAGAGGTAAAAGCATTGTACGGAAACACTCAACCTTGGCGCATCGCTCTCTCCCGAGGAGCTAAGTTTGAAGGCCTCAGAGAGAGGGAGCGGACACTCACACCTTATTCTGAGATGGGTAACACAGTGAACAAAGAATTAGTAAAACATAGATTCAGCGTAGAGGGCTTCAAATATACATATTCTATATATATAAACCTGTTATATA
Organism: Mustela nigripes; assembly: GCF_022355385.1. Lineage (NCBI taxonomy): Eukaryota > Metazoa > Chordata > Mammalia > Carnivora > Mustelidae > Mustela > Mustela nigripes. Next base: position 3,421,470 of record NW_026739562.1, on the reverse strand, counting down.
GGATTTCAACTTATTGGTTTCCTTGTGATTTGTAATTAAAGCACAAATGATATAGATGTTGTACACTGCTGATTTCCCCTTCTCAGCACCCCCCTCCCTCCCCAACATAAATAACATTACAAAGGTCAGGTGATCCTAAGAGTTTTTGTTGTTGTAAATATTGTTTTTTTAAAAATCATTTCCCCTTCCTCCCCTGCAAACTACCTCTGAGGGTTTGTGACATAGCAGCATGGAACGGACGACGGGGGACAGCACGGATCTACTGGCGAGAGCGCACAACATTGGTTCTCACTGGCACCGGGCGGGCTTCTGCATTTCCACTGACAGAGGCTACGACAGGAAGCAGAGGATGCGCAGCGCGCTTTGTCCTCCGCCAACGAGGAGGAGGAGGAGGAGGAGCAGGAGGAGGAGGAGGAGGTGGTGGCGGCGGCCGGCTGGACCACTGAGAAAAGCCCTAAAGGCATCGAGGTTTTGGAGACAGAGCACAGCTCCAGAAACGTCTTGGCTCAGTATTTACACGGTATCTTTCCGCTGCATTTTCCTTTTGAGAAATTTGTGTTTCTGAGGTTGGCTGGGGGGAAAGAGGGGACTTCAAAACAAAGACAAACCGATTCCCACATACGTAAAAGTCCTGTTGTAAGTCCTACTCAGTTATTTTCACACACATCATTAAAAGTAGATACTGACAATGATTGGTTTCTTTTCTTATTCTTTTTTTTTTTTTTAAAGAGTGTGAGAAGAGAGAGAAATGAGAGAGCGAGAGAGCGAGAGAGAGAGAGGGAGGAGGGTGCACTAAGGCGAGCGCCGTCCCTTCTTTAGCATTAAGTGACACTGGATGGTCTGGATTCGGTTCTTGGCTGGAACGAACTCAGGCTGCAGCTTCAGCGTCGATTCATACCACACGAGAGCTTTCTCAAACTCCTCCTGTGAGGGGCAAAGGGACAGATGTGAGCGGGACACCACCCCGTGGCTAAGCATGTACTGTGACTTCTTTCTCCTCGAGAAGCACCTCTGTGCTAGGAGCATCCTGCAATGGTTTCTCAATGGATCGACATCTCTGATGGTAGAACTCCGAGGTCTGGAAGGGAACATCACCCCCAAGGCACAATATCACCACCACCCCCTGAGAAGGGGAAATCAGCAGTGTACAAGGAAAGGAAGGCAGAGCCCAAGAGCCAAAGGGGAAGGGGAGGTTGACTTTACAAAGATCTGACCCAACAGTGAGGGCCACATGCCAGGCACTGTGCTGGGTGCTTTATGAAAACCCTCCATTTAATCCTCACAGAAACTTCTAGAACTGTGCCAGGCAAATGCTCCCTATGCCTCTACCTGAATTTTCTACTATAGCTAGAAAGATGGCAGTTAAGTGTCTCAAAGTTAGGTGCTATAAATTTTGAAACTTTTTTGTTCTCCCTAGCATTTAAAAATAATGAACATTGTTTGGAAACGATCGCTGTCATACTGAAGGCGTTTATCTTCTACTTAGACCAATACTCTCAAAGAAGAGCCCAAACCAAATGGTTAAGTGACGCCTTCTAGGCAAATGAGAGGCAGAATTCCTCATTCATAGTAGCAAATTTCACATTTACTGGGGACAAAAATAGATTCTTTGATTCTAAGAAGCAGAGAAGGAATTCTGCACATTCAGCAATACCTACCTGGCCAAATTATACTCGCTGCCTTTCAAGTCAAGGCTGACACATAAAACTTCCAGCTTCAAGCTGCTCATTCTATTAACCTTTATTGAGAGCACCTTGGGAATCGCCCCGTGTGGGGCCCCAAGCTATAGATGAAAATGCATGGCACGATTCTCATATTAAATTCAGCTATGACAGCTTCTAGAGGACCCCTGGGATTTCAAGTTCTGAAATCAGTCCTTGTTTCTGACCAGAATGAGGGTTCTGGACGATGGCTTCGCCATTTTCTCTGGAAATGGTACCCCACGAAACTAGTGGCATGCCGCCATCAGGGGACACGTGAGGAGCACCTAGTGTGTGCCAGACACTGTGAAGTGCTAGGGACAGAAAGACGATGAGGAATCTCTTCCCTAAGGAGCACACTGTCTGGGGGAGAGACAGATACTTAAAAAATTCTAAAACAAGGTGAAAAGAGAGACATGTACAGGGCATCATGAGTGCAGTGATAATAGGCACCTAACCCCATCTGAAAACAAGGGAGCATAGGTGAGTCTGCCCACGCAGGTTTTCTGGAACAGGTGAAGTCTCCAGAAAATTGTAGGTCAATCTGACGCCACTGTCAGTGTGAAACTCACGGGGAGGGGCCACACAGTTGCAAGTACTTAGATGGGTTTCATGTACTGTGTTTTTTTTTAAATTTACAAACTCCTTAGCCATAAAATATGCCTTTGGTGGGGCTAGCAATGAGAGGCACAAAGCGTACAGGAAACTGGAGGACACTGACACCGTCAAGGGAGTTTGAAGGCACAGGCGTGCCTGGGGGAGGCAGCGGCGGAGGTGATCTGCTCCGCCCACACCAGCGACCTCACCATCGCCACGTAGACGTTGCCCAGCGTGAAGTGGTTCACGGCGAAGTGTGGCGCGATCTCCACTGCCATGGTGGCTACTATGACTGCATCGTTCCAGAGCTTGGCGTTGTGCAAGATGTTAGCCAGGCTGATCAGGGGCACGTCCTGGGAAAGGAAGGAGAAGGCTGAGAAGGAAAGGATACTGATTTGGGGGCTTTGGTTCCTGACCATAAATAATGCAGTAAGTTTCTCCTGGTGAGTGACTGAGTAATGCAACCTAACCTGCCGGTCTTCTGTTTGCTACTGGCCCATGACCCATGGGGAGATGCATGAAGACATAAACCAATGCATTACTTGTTTCTTTAGGAAAGTCTGGCCTCAAAACACAAAGCAGATGAGTCAACTAAGTAAACAGTCTGCTTAGTGAAATTGCTGGTTTTACTACTGGGGCAGTAACTCGTTGTGACTGGTAATGAACAGTAATGGCCAGTTCACAGACCACACTTGGAGTCCTGCTGTCGGAGAGTGCAAGTGTCTTCTGCAAGGCCCATGGCATCATCTGATTGAAGCAGGGGCCAGCAAACTCTGGCCTACAGGGCGAATCTAGCCCGCTGCCTGTATTTGTAAGGTTTTATTGGAATGGGACCATTCCTGTTCTTTTATGTATTTCTGCGGCTGTTTCAGGCCAGCATGGCAGAAGGGACTTGGCTCCAACAGAGGATGTCTGGCCCACACAGCCTCAATTTCTTATTGTGTAGCCCTTTGCAGGAAGGGTTTCCTGACCCCTGACCTAGAGCGTCCTCTGGCTTAAAGTACAGAGCACAGAATGATGAGCAGAACAAATAGCAACACTGTTAACCAGCACAAAGACTTAGTCCTTTAAGTGCATCCAGTAAGCACCACCTGTATCACACTGTACAGGGTTCTCCAGGAGATACAGAAGCCCTAGGGACAAAGGACCCACCTGTGTCCTTACCGGACACTCACAGAGTGAGATCATTATATGAGGTCACAGAGCTTTAAAACTTGCCTAAGGTCACAAAGCCAGCAAGAGGCAGAGCTCCTGCCACCATTCCAAATGCTGCCCTTACGAGCAAACAAGACCCAAGCTGTGTCTTCAGAAAGTCTGAGATGTGGAGGCGAATGCAGAACTCAGCAGTGTGGACACCACTGTGCTGTTGAAAAGCTGAACGTTCTCAGTCATCATAGCAGTAACTGGCATTTTTGAAAAGATTGATGTGACACTGAGTTAGCAGGGCTTTCTGTTTTTGTGGAAAAAGTGAAGTCAGACAGAGACCAGGAACTGGCCCATATATAAGAAGAGGTGGAAACTGCTTCAGTTTCAGGGTCTGGAAACAAGCTCAGATCAGCAGTACACATAAAACAAGTGTCACAGGCCTCCAGGTCCCTGGGTGTAGGCTAATCCCAGAAGGACTTGCAGGGTGATGGCCTGCCTAGGCCAGTGTATTTGTTGTACATTGGGTGGCTCTGCACATAGTGGAAGGGGCATTAAATGATGGAATCTTGAAGACTTTCCCTTGTTCCCATTTGCGGAGGCAGGGAAGGCAAGGGAGTATGTCTCACTCCCAGGCTTGCAGCAGCATCAGCGGGGTCGAAGGTTCTTCCAGCCTGTGCTCGCCTCTTGCCACTACCTCACTGGCTGTGCACGAGGAAAGCTCGTTGAAACCTCATAACAGGAAAGGACCAGGAGACAAATTCGCACCTCTGAGTCCCACTCACCTTCATCTGGTGTGGAGCATAGTGGAGGGCCTGGCGGAGGCAGTCGATTGCCTTCTTTCCCTGGCCTTTCACTCTCCAGTAGAGGGCTGCCATGCTGGAAAGGACCCAGGAGGTCTGGTTCTACAAAGGAATGGTTAGTTGAGGCTGGTGTCTCTTAAATATATATATATATATATATATATATATATATATATAGCAAAGAACTTCTTGCCTGTGATACAAATTACAGATACATTCCCTCAGTTTTCTGATGTTTGCTTTTGGACCTTTCGTTGTTTTTTTGTTTTTTTTTTTTTTTTTTTTGCAATGCAGGCTTTGATTTCTACATAGTTCAGTTTGTTAATTTAGATGGCTTCTGGATTTTTAGTTGTAGCTGACAAGGTCTTGCTTACTTGAAGGTTATCAAGAAATTTTTATATTTTCTCCCCAAGAATGCCACCCCCCCGGACTTTTCTAGTTTCGTTTTTTTCACATTTAAATCTTTGATCCATTTGAAATTTAACTTGGTATAAAAAATATGGCTCCACCTTAAATGATTACTAAGTTGTCCCAATAAGATTTAACAAATAATTCATCTCTCTTCACCCAGTGAGATGCTACCTTTACCATACACAAAATTTCAGTACTTAATTTAGATCTAATTTTGGATTTTCCTGTCTATTTCATTTGCCCCTTTTGATGGATGGTCTCTAACTCCCGACCATCACTAAGCAGACAGATGTCTCTAACTCCTGACCATCACAGAAAACCTGCCCTGATTTTTGCTATCTTATTTCTTTCTTCCAATATAATTCTTTGGTCATTTTATTATTCTTCATTGTCAGGGCATATAGTATTTATATTGTTCTATCCCCCTATTCCCCAAAGTTTGTTTTCTATATTGGTTTTGCAGTTAAACACATTCATTGACCACTGACATGACTTTTGTGTGGTTTCCCCAATCATGTCGTGGTTGACTGAGGTTCAGCCCAGTCCTGTTGGTGGGAACAATATTCTTTTGAGATTGTTATGGGCTGAATTGTGCTTCTCCAAGACACATCTCAGCCTCTCGTACCTCAGAATGTAACCGTATTTGGAGATAAGGTCTTAAAGGAGGTAATTAAATTAAAATGAGGCCCTCAGCGTGAGCCCTTAATCCAGTAAGACTGGATTTATACGAAGGATTTATAGAAGAGGAAGAGCCACGTCAGGGTCCTGTGTGCAGAGGGAAGGCCCTGTGGTGGGGAAGCAAGAGTCTCTGGCCACCGGCAGCCTGAGGAGGGAGGCCTCAGAGGAAACCCTTCCTGTCGTCACCCAGATCCTGGACCTGGAGGCTCCAGAAATGCGAGAAAACAAATTTCTACCGTTTAAGGTCCCTAGTCTGTGGTGCTTTGTTACTGTAACCCTAGCAAACCGATATAATCATGAAAGTTCAAAACTTTCTGTCTTCAGCCTTCATACCTGAAGGACAGCTGGCTGGATATAAAACCATGGCTCATTCTTTCCTTCCTTGAATAATGTGTTGGCATTGTTCCATCGCTTGCTGGCATGGTTGGCTGCTGCAGAGAAATCGGAGACTGCCTGATTTATTCCCCCTTCTCAGTGACTTAGTGACGTGGTCCTTTTGATTGGTTTCTCAAAAGGATTCTTTTTTTAAAACTCGAATTATCTTTCTTTAATGCCAATATTTCACACATACAAAAGAACATGTTTATGTAATTATATATACATAATAATTATATGAAAAAATATACCCCTATGCTATAAAACATAAAATAATGAATATCCCGCACGCTGCCGCCCTGGTCGAGAATGAACTTGCAGCCAGCCTATGTGTTCTTAAACAATTCCAGCCTCTTGCCTTTTCTCCACAGGCACACACTATCCTAAATGCTGTGTTTCTTACCCCATCGCCTTTTCAAAGTGTTCTGTCACACACACACATTTCCTTCAACAATAAAATACTTAGTGTACTTCTTATGCATTATAAAAGTGGTCTAATGTGGTAAGGAGTTTTCTGGGACTTGAACTTTATCTTTTTTTTAAAGATTTTATTTATTTGAAAACAAGAGAGCAATCAAAAGTAGGCAGAGCAGCAGGCAGACAGAAAGGGGAAGCAGGCTCCCTAACAAGCAGAGAGCCCGATGCAGAGTTTGAACTCAGGACCCTGAGATTATGACCCGAGCTGAAGGCAAAGGGTTAACCCACGGAGTTACCCAGGTGCCCCAGACTTGAACTCTTTACTCAACACTCTTATTTCTAAAATTCATCCATGTTGTGTGTAGCTTTAGTTCATTCAATTTCCTTGCTGCATAATGAAACGTCCATTAAGTGAATATATTACAATGCATTTATCCCTTTTCTGTAGAGAGGGGCTCTGAAATATTTCCTGTTTAAAAGTTTTCTGTTGCAAATAAACGTGCAGAGTTTCTCTAGTCTAGAGTAGGTACCTACAGGTAGGCTTGCTGGTTCACAAGACATGTAAATGTCCAACAGAACAAGAAAATGGCGACTTGTTCCGTAGAGGTGCTGTAACAATCTACAATTCCATCAGCAATGTTTAGAAGTGCTTCTTGCTTTCTAGCCTTTCTAATTCTTGGTGTCATCAGTGGTGATAAAATAGCATCTTACTGTGGTCTTAGTTTGCATTTCCTGGTCATTAGTGAGACTGATACTGTTTCTTGAGTTTATTGGCCACACACATCTTTTTTCAGTGAAACGTCTGTTAACATCTTTTATGTATCTTTCTATTTTATTATTTATCTTTCTCACTGATTTGTTTCTATGTTCTGTGTATCAGCCCTTGCAGGTTGAATGTGTCACACATACTTTCTCTCACTCTGGCTTACCTCTCTTTGATTTAAAAAATGTATTTAATTAAAAAAAAGTTTAAACTTTAATGTAGGTGAACTTAGTCACATTTTCTCTTCTAGTTAGTACTTTAATATCTTAAGAAATCATTTTCTATTCCAAGGGCAGAAAGATCATCTACATTTTATTCCAATTTTTAGGGCTTTGTTTTTCATACTCCAGTCCTTAATTCACACGGAATTCCTTTTTTGTATAAGCTGTGAGGTGAGGATGCATGAGCTCAGCAATTGCCCCAGCAGAGCTTCCTGCAAAAACCCCCTCTTTCCCTGTTGATCTTCCACAGCCCAATGTATGTCAGTATGTTTTGGGGCTTTCTATGTAGTCCCCCTGGTCATTATTTCTGTTTATCCTTGAGCACAACGCATTATGGTCTGTTTTATAATTTTTCATAAAAGTAAGGCAATTCTCACCTTATTTTTTTTCAAGAGTGTCATGTCTATTCCTTACCCTTCCATATAAAGGTCTGCTTTTCAAGTACCATTAAAAAAAAAAAAAAAGAAAGAAAGAAAAACTTGTTGCTATTTTGTTTATAGTAGCATTGACTCTAGAAATCAAATTAGGGAAAACTGACATGTTTATGATGTGTGTTGTCTTATCCATGAACATTATATATCTTGGTTTATTTAGGTCTTAAAATGCCTTTCAATAAAGTTGTATCACTTTGTGCAGTCAGGGTTTACAAATCTTTTGTTAGATTATTGGGGACCTTATATTTTTGTAACAATGGAAATACTTTGAAAATCATGTTTTCTAATACCTTCTGTTGCTGTATAGAAATGCAACTTATTTTTATTGACTTTACAGGCAGCCATCTTGATAAAAATGTTATTATTTCTAAAAATTTGTAGATTCTTTTGGGTTTGCTATGTAGATGATTACATCATTTCTAAATTATACTTTGGGTTTTTTTCTTCCTAATACTTACACTATTTCTTTTTTTTTTTTTTTTGGTTTACTGTACTTGCTACGACTTTTGGTACAAATCTGGAATAAAGTGGTGATGGTGGGCATTCTCTTTCCTGACTTCAAAGAATTATTTTAAATATTCTCCATTAAGAATCATCTTTGCTGAAATATTTTGTTGATTCTTCTCACTAGATTAAGGAAGTCTTTGTCTATTCTAAATTTGCATTAGCTTTAATGAATGGTACTGCATTTTATCAAATATAATCTACTGAAATAATTTCATAATATTAATCCTTTAATTTGGATGATGAAATACAGGGTTTTCCTAGAGTTAGACCATTTTTGTATTTTTTGGGATAAACCCAACTGGATCAAGGTGCATCTTGTAAAAGAAAAATATATCCTGTCGGATTTTGTCTGTTAAAATTTGGCTTATGATTTTGATACCTATGTTTGTGAGTGAGCTAACAGTATTATTTTTTTCTCATGTCTTTGTCTAGTTTTGTTTTCAAGACACTGGTCTTGTCTCAAGCAATTAATTGGGAAGTTGTTCCCTTTTCCGCTGTCCAGAGGAGTCTATTTATATTGAGATGGTGTACTTCTTAAGTCTGATAGAATTTACTTGTAAAATCAATAGGCTTTGTATCCTTTGTGAGGAGATTTTTTTAATGTACTGCTGCAATTTATTTGAGTTATATTACCAAATCAATTTGGATAATTACATTTTTCTAGAAATTTGTCTTCTTTACAATTGTTTTGAAATTTATTGGCATAAAATTGTTAATTGTATCATTTTCTTATCTCTTTAGCTATAGTTTTGCTTCCCTTTTCCCTCAATATTGGTTATTTGTACTTTATTTCTTCTTGATTAATTTTGCCTGAGCAGTGCTTCAAAGAAACAACTTTTAGATTGTGGATCTCCATTCTTTGGTTTCACTGATTTCTGCACTTAATAATAGTACTTAAAAATGCAAGAATCAAAAACTGATAGAAAATAAAATATATACAAATTCAGAGTTACAGCTGATGATTTCAACATGCTTCTCAATGACGGACAGAAGAAATACACAAAAAAGTCAGTAAAGATAAAGAAGACATGAACAATATTATCAAACAACTTGACCTAAATGACATTTCTAGAATACTCTAACAGTAAAAGTATTCTTTTCTGAGGTACATGGAACATTTATCAAGACATATCATGTTCTGGATCATAAAAAAGTCTGAATAAGTTTAAAAGAACGTAAGTCACATGAACTATGTTCATTTACTGCAATAAAATTAGAAATCAATTAAAGAGAGAGATCTGGAAAATGCCCAATAGTTGGAAACCCAAATAACATACTTCAAAATAACTTACAGATCAAAAGAGAAATTAGGAGGAAAATTATAAACTATTTTAAACTGAATGAAAATATGTCAAAATTTGTGGTATGAAGCTAAAATAGAATTTAGAGGGAACTTTTAACATTAAACACCTGCCTTAGAAAAGCAAGGGATCAAATAAATAAACCTACACATAAAGAAACTAAAAAAATCCCAACAAATTAAATCCTAAGAAGCAGAAGACAGGAAATAGTAAAGATAAGAGCAGACAACAATGACAGAGAAAATAAAAACAACAGGGAAAAATCAATGGATTCGAAACTTTGAGTTCTCGGTTCTTTGAGAAAATCAATAAAATGGATAAACTTCTGTCAGTCTAATCAGGAAAAAAAAAAGAGAAAAGATACAAAGTACCAACAACATCAGAATTACAAGAGAATATGTTACTACAGATCCCACAGATGTTAACAGAATTAGAAAAAAAAAGAATTATGAACAATTTTATGCTAATAAATTCAACAACTTGGATGAAGTAGACAAATTTCTTTAAAGATACAACTACCAAAACTCACTCAAGAAGAGAGATAATTTGAATATTTACTAAAGAAATTGAATTTGTTGTTAGAAATCTCTCACAAAGAAGAATCCTGGCCCAGATGGCTTCACTGCTTAATTCTATCAAATATTTAAGGGAGAAATAATACCACTTCTGTATAAAGTCTTCTGGAAAAATAAGGTGGAGGGAACATTTAACTCATTATACAAAGTCATTTATTATTAACCTAATAACAAAACTAGACAAAGCATTACAAATACGGAAAACCACACACTAACACACTTCATGAATATAGATTCAGACACTGATTGGCTTATCAACAGTGGGGAACGGTATTTATGTCGGTATTTTTTATTTCTTCCAGTGGATCATCTTTGCTTTATATTTTTGAGATTACTTTATTGGGTATGTGTAAGTTTAGAATTTGTGTATCATGTGAATTAAATCTCTTATCATTACATAGTAATTTTCTCTGCTCCTAATAATTTTTTTGTTTTGAAATATATTTTTCAGGTAATTAATAACTATAAATTTCTTTTGATTACCAGATATCTGGTATATCTTCTTTCCCATTTTTTTCAATGTTTGCATTATGTTTCAGGCATGACTCATTAAATCTTTAAAAAATTTCCGATTTGACATTATTTTGACTGCTACATTACAGAATTTTTTTTTTAAGATTTTATTTGAGGATGCCTGGGTGGCTCAATTAGTTAAGCGGCTGCCTTCCACAGGTCATAAACCTAGGGTCCTGAGATCAAGGCCCACATTGGGATCCCTGCTCAGCGGAGAGCCTACTTCTCCCTTCCCCTTTGCCTGCTGTTCTCCCTACTTGTGCACTCTGTCAAATAAATAAATAAAATCTTAAAAAAGAAAAAAAAAGATTTGAGAGAGTGAGAGAGAGCATCAAAGCACAAGTAGGGTAAGGGGCAGAGGGAGAAGCAGATTCCCTGCTGAGTGGGGAGCCTGACCAGAGGCTCCACCCCAGGGCTCTGGGATTACAACATGAGCTGAAGGCAGACACTCACCAGGTGCCCCTTATTACAGATTGTTTTTAAGATTGTCTACTTCTTGGCTTCTATTTGTTCTTATCACTTTTTGTTACTGTTGTTCTGACCCTTAAATGCTTTTTATTTTTATTTTTTTGCCACTTCTTGCACTAATGTTTTTTTTTTTTTTTTAAAGATTGTATTTATTTATTTGACAGAGAGAGATCACAGTAGGAGAGAGGAAGGGAAGGGATCACAGAGAGAGAGGAAGGGAAGCAGGCCCCCTGCTGAGCAGAGAGCCCGATGTGGGACTCGATCCCAGGACCCTGAGATCATGACCTGAGCCGAAGGCAGCGGCTTAACCCACTGAGCCACCCAGGCGCCCCCCCCCCTTTTTTTAATCCTCCCCTTCCTAACTTATTTTATCTTCAAAGGATTGGGATCTGCATTCTTTTTAATGGTTAACCTTAAATCTTTACTCAATACTGGACATAGGTCCAAGCAATATGTTAACTCATTCCTCCTAAATATTAAGAGGCCTTTTGAACACTTTAACTCCGATCATCCCACACTCAAATGTGTATTGTTTTGCATAGTATTTCTGTTTAGTCATTTCTCTTAAAAATCCCACAAATTATTGTTTTCTACAGACATATTTGCTTGGGTTTGCACGCATGTATCATTTTATTTGCTTAGCAAATCTTCGGTCTCAGACAATCCTTCTTTGGCTTTCATACAGAAAAATTCGTTTAGGTAGGACTCCTGGTAGTAAACTTTTTCCAGTTATCTTTAAATGTGTTTACTCTTCTCTCATTGTAAGGTACACAATTCTAGGAGGGCCCACTATGTTTTCAAAACTATCACCTGGCTTAGATAGGTGTTTTGAGAAATGGGCTGTCATTTTGACCATCATTCCTCTGTAGGTAATCTGTCCCTTCTGTTCTTCCTAAGGGCAGAGGTCTTTGTCTAAATTTTTCCTCACTGATTTATCTCAAGCACTTAAAAAGTCTTTGGTATACACTAAGCCTCGGCGACATATTTGTTTGTGAGTAAATTCATGCATGAACGTTGCGGTCTTTATCAAGTGGTCAGATGCAAATCCAAAATTCTATAATTTGTTCTGTGGTACTGTGGCTAGAACTCTGCAAATCATATTTCTCCTTTGTTAGCAGGCTTCTTGTCAGGGTCTGCAAATGTGCAACCTAGGAAACTGAAAGGCAAGAGGGAGAAAGGACTTTTTTCTTCCTGTTTGCGTGTTGCACCTGTCAGCGTCATTTGAGCAATGGTATTTTGCACTCCCAGACCCAGCCTCACTGCATCCCTTCAGCAGCCAGGATATGCTCCCTCTTCAGAAGCCAGAACTCCCACTTGCCAGAATTCCTGTGAACGCTGAGATTTTGAAAACCCCACTGCCTGCCTGTTTCTCTCATCCCTAGGCTTGGGTGCCAGGCCCAGCAGTTGGTATTTCTAGTTTACTGGAGTCAGGAGTTTCCTTTTTCACCCTCTCACAACAATGTAATCAATTCTCAACCTTCAATTTGCTCTTCTGAATTACCTAATGTCTTCTCTGTTTCCCTGACAGTGCCCCGACTGAAACAGATGCTCTTAAGATACCTTTGTTTTTGCTGACTTACTATGATGTAGCCAGGCATGGATTTCTTTTTACTTATCCAGGTTGGAAAATGGCATGCTTCCTGAATCTGTCGATTCACTTACCGTCTTGTCTCTATAATATTTTAGGTAATTTTTTTACACAAAGCTTGCATTCACTATTTAATTGTGTCTAATTCACCCAATGAGTATTTGACTTAAATAAATATAATTTTAGTTTAAGAGATGTCAATTTGTTTTTTTAACTTCCTCATTTCTGGTATGGTATTTGTTTGTTCACCTTTGAGATAACATTTTAAAAATATTTTATAATGATAAATTTCAAATATATACAAAAGAAGACAATAGTATAAGAACTTCCATGCACTCAATGACCAGCTTCAACACTTATCAACTCATGGCCACTTATGATTTCCTCTAACCCCTCATCCATATTAATGTGAAGCAAATCCCAGACTTCACATAATTTCATCAGTAAGTTTTCCATGTGTGTACCTCTAAAAGATAAAAACTCATATTTAAAACAAGGTTAACAAAGCTTGCTTAAAATATTGAAAATTATTTTTTAGTATCATCAATAGTCCTGTTTCCCCTGGCTGTCTTATGCAAGTTCATTCTGCTTTTATAATTTGAATCATAATCTAAATAAAGTTTGCATGTTGCCATTGGTTAATGTGTTCCTTAAGCGTCTTTTGATACCGAGGGTTCATCTTCATCTACTATTTAACATTCCTGTGGAAGAAATGGGGTTATGTATCCTGTAGTTTTCCACTGTCTGGCCTCTGCTGATGGTATCCCAGGAGTCATTTAACACGCTCCTTTGCCCCTGTATTTCCCATAGTTGGTAGTCAGAGGCTTGACTGGCCTCAGATTTGACTTACTGAGGAGGGAGGGTGGCCAAACGCTTCACAGGTGGTAACATGAATGTCCAATGGTACCTACACGCTGAGTGTATTTGTGAGGTTAGTAGCGAGTGATGATCACTGCCAAAAATTAATTAGGAGCAGCGAAACTGTAATATTCTAATTTTATTATTTCTAGTTTACTACTTGGAATACTCCTATAGAGAGACTTTTTCTCATCATTGGATCATTTACCCTAAAGTACAGTTCATTTAGAAAGAAAGGAAACATGCTGGTTATTTTCTTTTCATATTAGGAAAAACAAAACAAAACAAAAACAAAAACCCAAGTTTGTTCCCCATGTATCTTCCAAAACCAAATCCTCAGCATGAATTTGGGAGTCTAAATATCGTTTAATATATGTGATGTGATCTACCCACTCAGTTGCGTCAAAGTGTTCCATCTTTGGCCAATGGGAACATATTCCAGTTGACTCTGAGTTCTTCTGACACAACCTTTGTTGAGCTTGGGAGTCTCTTTGCTTGCCTGGACTTGGTAGAAGCCATTTCTCCAAGGAATTCTGGCTCCTTTAATGGAAACTAGTATCTAAGGATCAATATCTAGGCATAAAGTGTGCTTATCAATACTGGGTTACTCACTCATATTAATCTTTTCAGCAAATAAAGTTAGGAAATGTGTAAATATATGAGAAAGTTTTGCTAGTATTTTTAATTCACGACTATAGACATTTACTTAACATCATCATTCTCACACTTTTATGTCCTTTACCCATGGCCAAACTCTAGTTTGCAACATTACCAACACAATTATTCATTTATTTTGCATTGCATACACCTACAATCTCAAGACAATATCAATATTTCTAATAGTATTATTGAAAACGAGTAAGGTTTTCTTTTGTGCGTAGGGTAAGTATCCCATCAGGGAGGTAGTCAAATAATGGTCTTTTAAAGTCACTTGGAATAGTTCCTCTTGGTATGGTTTTATTACCAACTGAATATGTGGTCGGGCTCACTTAATTTTACTTTTAATTAGGAACTGCCTTATTAAAATTTGTTTTGATATTAAACAAAATATTTGTTTTCAAAATCAAACAAAAGACAATATCGAGTCAAGAAAATCTAGCTTCATGCCCGATCTTTCCCAACCAATTTCTTTCTTCCCTCCACAGAAAACCATTTAAAAGTATTTTTAAAAGTTACTCTTCCATTTTAAAATATCTGTTTCTCGGGGCTCCTGGGTGGCTCAGTGGGTTAAAGCCTCTGCCTTCGGCTCAGGTCATGATCCCAGGGTCCTGGGATCGAGCCCCACATCGGGCTCTCTGCTCAGCAGGGAGCCTGCTTCCTCCTCTCTCTTTCTGCCTCTCTGCCTGCTTGAGATCTCTGTCAAAAAAATAAATAAAAAAATCTTAAAAAAAAAAAAAGAAAACAATACTATAAATTATTTCAGTATTTTAAATTTTATGACTCAGTTTATGATTAACACGGTAAATGGTCCACATGCATTTTGAAAAAAATTATTTTAAGTGGGTTCTATCTTAATATGGGGCTCGAACTCATAACCCCAAGATCAAGAGTAGCATGCTCTACTGATTGAGCCATATGCTTTCTTAAAAAAGAGAATTATGTCACAGTTTAATGAAACATTATATAAATATGTGAAGTCAAATTTGTTTTTTAGGAAGATGGTCTATATTTTTACTTTTTTTTGTCTGTTTAGTTCTACCACTTACTGAGAGAGGTTGATGTCTATTATGATTGTAGATTCATTTGTTTCTCTGTTTAGATCTGCCAATGTTTAATGCTTGTCGTATATAATTTGAAATTATCTTATTGGTTTCATCAAAATTTATAATTTTGTATATTCTTGGTGGACTGATCTCTCTATTATTATTAATCGTCTTTTTTGTAGTAATGCTTCTTCCTGTAAATTCCACATTGTCTGATGTTGGCATAGTTAAACCAGCTTTCTTTTGATGAGTGTTTGTATATCTTCTTCCCATGTTTAATTTCAACCATTTAATATCTTACAGTAAAGTGTGTTACTTGTGAACAGCACATAAGTGGGTTCAGTGTTTTAACCCAGTCTGATAATGTTGGTAATCTAATTGGAATACTTAGTCCTTTTGTATTTACTGTCATTAATGACGTATTATACTTATCTCTAACACTTTACTATTTGTATTTTATTTTACCCATTTTTATATTTTACATATAATATATATTTCCATTTTATATTCCTTTTGTCTTCCTTTCTTACTTTACTGAATTAATCAAATTTTTTTTATTATTCCATTTTTCCTTAACTTTACATTCTTCAACTGTTCTTTTAATGATGAGCCTAGAAACGACAATATGCACCTTTAAACTATTCCAGACTAAAAATACAAATTATTACTTTAATTCTTCTACTTCCCTGATAAAGCTAAAACCTAACACCCTGCCCATGTGTATTCATGGGAAAATTAATCTCATGTTAATCTTTTAGCTGTGTTACCCTGGAAACCTAATAAAGGTAGAATGCCAGCCATGTTATCAGCCAACACACTTAGAGTAAATACAACCTGACTAAACTGCAGTGGATGGAGAGGACTGTGACCATTCCCCAGTGTGACATTTCTTGTCCCTTGCTGGAACTCTTGCACTCTAGGCCCAGTGGACTCTTGTAAAAGTTATTGGTTCCTGCATGGAACTTGCGACTTCTGAACTAGGGTTGTTCCCATACTCAGCTCATGTGGACTTGATCCCTTGTCGCTGAACTGTCACTTGGGGAAAGGGGCAGATAACTGTCCCTGGGCCTGCTGCCAGACTGCTAGGGGAATTCTTGGAAAAACTCATGGAAGCTGCATGGCTGGTTTACTGGGTTTCCTACTCTATCCTTCTGACCAAAGGCAAGACCACAAGTGCCCTACTGAGTTGTACGAGTATAAAATATTTATCTAGCTGGCCCTAAATCCTCTGGCAGTGGATACCGCAGAGTGGTAGCAGCAGCAGAATGGACTTTCATAGCCTTGGTTCAATGTGGCCAAGGCACTGTGACATAAAAGAATGCCCCGGGAGACGCAGATGAAACTAAAGTCTCAGTGCGGAGCTAACTTTCTCGGGGTCTGATGGCAGAAGTTTGACATTGTGTGATAGAGGATAAATCTTTCCATTGTGGGACTAGATGAAAGCTGAAGACAAACTTGTGCCAAGAGACTGCCCACTCCTCTCCTCCCCACTGTCCATGAAATGGAAGTGACCAGAAGCACAGCTGTAAGTGGGCTGGCTGGAAAGAATGACAATTGCCTTGGGGTAGCTGATGCATTGGGGTCAAACGGGGCCCTGATACCCGGCAGGGGGTGGGGAAGAGACTCGAGCAAGCTCGACTCCATGTTTGTGAGCGGGGCTGGACTAGAAAAGAGGTGGAGCAGCTGGGTCGGTCTGGACCGAAACTGGGTTGGCCACAGATCTACTCAGCATGGAGAGGTGCCCACGGGCCCCTAGCAGGGGGAGCAGGGGACGGAAGTAGAAGAACCACTCTGCACCAGCACACAGGTCGAAGAGGGCTAAGTGGCGAGCTGGCACACAAACTGGCTGCTTGGCAATGGCTGTGGTGTGCTGCACGTCTGGGGAGGCAGCGCTGTCCGAGCAGGTTATGTGGGAGCGACCTCAGCGGCAACCTGGGGCAGCGTCTCGAGGGTTTAACCTTCACTTGGGGACTAATCAGTGTCATCTACAGACACTTAAGGAGATAATGAATGGCAATGCAAACTACAAACTCCTTGGGCTTTCCAAGAAATGACAAATGATAATGACTATTTTAAAAGCTGGAAGCAAAGAGGATATGGACATGCTTGTTCTTCTGTGAGTGATAAATGAGAAAGGGGTGCTTTATTTGTCATCACTGCCATTTTCTAAGGCAGCGGTTTCAAAATGTGATCTTCTTACCAGCAGTATCAGCCAACAGCTTACTAGAAATGTCCATACTCAAGCCCAGCCCTAGTCCTACTAACTCAAGAAGCCCAGCAAACTGTGGACTCTAATAAGCGCTCCAGGTGATTCTGGTGGACCCTAAAGTCGGAGAGGAGTTGTATTAAAGTTAGTAACTCAAAGTCATGGAGATTGGTTTGTGAGCCCACAATGGACATGGTTACTAGATTAGCCTTCTAGCTCTATTTTCCTGAAAACCTAATAAAGGGAGAATGTTCTCTTACCAGGCAAAATAGCTTATAGTAAAAATGACCTCAGTTGGTAACTGTAACTAGACTAGGAGAACTGGAAATAAACCATGAACAACACCTCATGAAAAGCCAGTACTGAGTTTCAGAGTGCCGTGGTTCTTATAAAGAGCGAGGCTCTTTCCAGGACTCAAGGAGCTATCACAAAAGATACTGGTTTTTATATGGAACTTGGAACATCAAAACCAGGACAGTTCCCATAATACATCATTTGACTTGTTCTCTTGCACTTGAACTGTGGCCTAGCAGCAAAGGGCAGCAGGCAGAGAAGGGTCGCTGGGCTAAGCAAGGACTCCCTCTGGAGGGACACACCTGATGCTAGTACACTTTCCCATCGGAAGCTACTACTGGCATTACTTTGTATGGTCACACTCATTTATATTTACTCTAATATTTACCCTGTTGCTCTCTGCTTCTTCCTGTTTCCATCTGGGATAGTTTTTATTCTGCCTGAAGAAATTCCTTTAGTGATTTTTCGTTCAAGTCTGTTTCAGTTTCTGGTGGTCTAAGATCCTTAAACCTTCATTTTTGAAAATAGGTATAATTTACACAGAAATGCTCAGATCTTAAGTAAAACATTCACTTTTGACTACTACTAAATACACAACATTTCCAACACTCTACAAAGTCCTTTCAGGCTGCTTCCCAGTCAACCTTCTCCCCACAAAGCAACAAGTGATCAGATTTCTAACACCACAGGTGAGTTTTGCCTGTTCTAGAATTTCATATAGTTGGAACTCACATACTAGGTACTTTTTTTGTGTCCAATCTCTTTTATTAGTGTAGTATTTTTGAGATTCATCAATATGAATGTTGGGCCTTTCTTACTGAATCCATTAGTATAATTAGTATCCACCATGTAAATACACCATTGTTCTTCCATTCTTCTATTGATGGGCACCTCAATGTTTTTCTGGCTATTATGAATAAATCTGCTGTGAACATAAAGTATTTTGTGGACATGTATTTTCATGCCTCTTTGATAAATATCTAGCACTAAAATTCCTGGATCAAATATGCTTAATAGACAACCAAACTTCTCCAAAATGTCTGTATGGTAATACTCCCAACTGGCAAGTCCCAACATGAGAGTTCTGGTAGCTCTGTAGCATCTCCCACATTTGCCATTATTGATCTTTTTCATTTTAGCTCTTCTAGTGCTAGGAGTGCTTCCTGCTTCAAAGTCTATTTTTTTCTGATGACAATGTTGCTCTCTTTTTTAAATTGTTTGCATGGTATATATTGTTTTCCATCTTCATATTCTCAACACTTCTGTACCTGATATTTAAAGTGTTTCTCTTATAAGCAGCATATAGTTCAATTTAAAAAATCCATTCCATACTAAATGCTTCAATTACATAATCTTTTTTACCTAACTGCTGATACGCTTGGAATCTCTACTTCCTATTTTACCATTTGCATTTTATTTTTATGCACCCTTTCTCTTGCCTGACTTTCTTTAATCAAATGTTTTACATTATTCCATTTTCCTTCTGTTCAATTACATTTTAAAACCATTGTTAGTAGTTAGCCTAGAGCTTAAAACTGTATTCTTACTTATCACAGTCCTATGCAAATTATTACTTTAGCACTTGGCTGATACCAATTAAACCTCAGAACTTTTCAACTCCATTTACTTCCCTCCCATCACCTGTTATTGTTACTGTGCACTTTAGTGACACGTAAAAGCGCGGCACTTCAGCGCCCTGCAGCTAGGACTGTATGGCTACTGTTCATTTCCATTTGTCTTCGTGGCGTTCTTCATTCCCTCTTGCGTGTCGATATCTCTATCTGGGATGTTTTCCTGAGAACGTTCTTTGCTATTTCAGTGCAGGCCCTCTGGTGTCAGATTCTCTGAATTTTCTTTTCTCTGAACCCATCTTTATTTCACCTTAATATCTGAAGGACATATTTGCTGGTATAAAATTCTAGGCTTGCAGTTTTTCTCTTCCAGCTTGAAAGATGTTGTTACACTGGCCTCTGGTTTCTATCATCTCTGCTGAGATGCTGTCAGTCTTGTTGCTTCTCTGGAGGGACCCGCGGTGTGTTAAAGATGGGCCATGCATTCTTTGTCACTGCTAGCACATGGAGGACGTTTCCCTGGCCTTTGATTCCAAGCAGGCGCCAACACTCTGCACTTGGACAGAGTGGTGCCGTGGCAGTTCTGGCTACGCACAGGCTCTCGGGGGCCTGCGTGCTTCTGCTCTCACCCTTCTGGAGCCCCGAGACATCATGGAGAAAGGTCCAGCTACTGGGAGACAACCAAGGCAGGGCTTCCCAGCTGTGCCCAGCTATTCCACCCTCTCCACTGGAGGTTCAGACACATGAGTGAAACCTTCTTCGGTGGCCAGTCCCAGATGAGTCTCTACACGTCTTCAGTGGCATGAATGACTCCAAGGGAGACCAGAAGAATGTCCAGCTGAGTCTGGCTCAGACTGCACAGTCTTGAGCAAATCACGGTTTTGTTTGAAGCCAGTAGATTCTGGAGTGGCTTCTGAGGCAGAAATGGAGAACTGAAATAGTGTTTGGTGTTCAGAATAGAGTGCGGCCATACCACACACTTAGAACCTGTGGTGTTAGTTCTAGGACTGGGTCGACTACAACTGCTGAGCAGCAGTGAGACTCTTCACGGAGGCTGGACGAGCACGGAGGAAATCAGGGCGGGAGGCTGGAGAAGGGGCGGACTTATCTATTGGTAAAACATTGAGGCTGTATCTTAGAATACAGCAAAAATACCTAACCAAGTTGTAAATCTGGCTAGGAAGACTTCCAAGAAGAATGGTGAGAGTGACAAAGGGTTTTTGAAAAGCTATTAAAAGAGAGAGCACTTTAGAAACTACAGTTTTTGGGCAGGGTTTAGAAAAACTGCTCTCAAGCTGGGACTTGCAGGGTTAGAAAATGAAACTTTTTCGATTGTCAGCTTCTCCAATCAGCATGAGATTTTAAAGTAAAAAAAAAAAAAAAAAAAATCCAGAAAGTTACCAGTAAAACTATGGCCTTGGGGTCAAGCTCAAATCAGAAACAAGGCAGTAGGACCTTTTGTTATTCCTGCCTCAGAAGGATATAGATGTAAGCCTCATAAGGCTCTCACAGACAAAAAGTGCCTAAAAATCTTAAGGTATTTACACCCTGGACTCACATTGAAGGTAGACAGGGACCTTCTTGAAGAGATTTGAGATGTGGGTTCTGTCTGCAGTGACTTATCAATTGAAGGTCTACAAAGTCTTTTTTTTTTTTTTTAAAGATTTTATTTATTTATTTGACAGAGGGCGAGAGAGATCACAAGCAGGCAGAAAGGCAGGCAGAGAGAGAGGAGGAAGCAGTCTCCCCACTAAGCACAGAGCCCAATGCGGGGCCCGATCCCAGGACCCTGAGATCATGACCTGAGCTGAAGGCAGAGGCCCAACCCACTGAGCCACCCAGGCGCCCTCTACAAAGTCTTTTAAAGGGGTTGTGCCAGTTTGGACTAAAAGGGGAGAGAAAGGTGGGAAGCAAGACGAGTGAGCTTTTCAACGGCAAACACAGGCCTTTCTTACAGAAAAGAAAGACCACTCAGAGAGAAGGGTCAAGAGTGGAGAAACAGATTAAGGAACCAAGCCCAGGAAACCAAAATGGACCATAATCAAGGAATATTCCTTGTAATGCAAGTCATCAGGGGAACTGGTGACATATGGCCAGATGGGGTTCAGAATCGACACAGAATGGTGATGCTATGTCTTTCCCATTTCCTGTGTTTAAAACTACCATGACTTCCCTATTCCTGCCACACTGCCATGTAGTGCCAGAAGCCCAGTAGATTCTCATGAGGTTATAGTACTGCTTTAACATTGTATATTAATAAAGTGGAGAGAACTTAACCATAAAATAATTAATTTTAGTTTTACAAAACCCCCTTTTTACATAAAGATCACACAGAAACGGATGAACAGTCTTAGAAACGCAGAATATGTTCTCCAGGCTTCTATGAAAACACAGTTTTGCAGATATTTTGTTTCATTATTTCAAGAGAAGAAGGTATTTAAAGTTGTGTTTCCCATCTACAGCCTGAAATACCAACTACTCTTCACCACCAGAATACCCGACTTACATCATATACTGAGATTCCCTGGTTGCCAGGAGCTCCACACTGGAGTAAAGAAGACAAAACTGAGGGCCAGGGCACGAATAAAGGCCACGGGCTCAACATGTGTGGTTAAAAAAAAAAAAGACAAAACTGACAAGGTAGGTTCCACCACAGAAGATACACAGAGCAGCCAAAAAGAGTGCTAACCGAGGGATGGAAAAAGCAAGGGAAAAGTAATGGAAACTCAGTGGTGGGTCATTCCATGTCCTCCCGTTAGCTACTAAGTGCTGCGTAACTCACATAGAGGTTAGAGCCACTTAGTGGCAAATAATCTGGGAAAGTCAGAAGGTGGACAGATGGTAGTTTCCAGCTTTCCTACAGGGTGACTCACCTTTTCCAAAACTTTGGCAATTCGTGTGCCGATTTGTTCGAGTGACTGCTGTGGATACTGGTCTTTGCCAAGATTTTGCAGTACCTGGTGTAGGGAAAGACGGCAGGTGAGAGCAAGGAAAGGAGCAGGATCTAGGTGACGCTGCTGATGCTGAGCTGGACACTAGGGCCCAAAAGCCAGCGGCTGCTCTGGGGTATGTGCTGTGGTCCTGCTGGTCGGGCACTTAGGGGAAGATGTATGGAAACCTAGCATCCCTTCCGTACCCTCCCACTCGACAAAAACTACAGACATGTAAAACATATTCATTACAGCAACATTAGAAAAGAGAGTAAATAAAGAAAATTAAAACTATCTGTATTCCTGTCACCCAGACGCAACCAGTGTTAGTATCTTTACACTACTGATGTTTCAGGGATTTTTCTGAAATAGCATGTGTACACACATACTGCCTCACTCACAGAATATGGGATCACACTACCTATTGTCCCCTATATTTTCACATAACATGAAGATTTCTTCATGCCAATAAATATATTTCTACTACATCTTTCTTGGGGGCTCCACTGTATACTATCCTCTATCTGTACAACACTTATTTAACAAATCCTCTACTCTTGGACATCTGTGGTGGTTTCTCAATTGTCCTTCTCGGTACATTGTCTGCTAGGCAGATGCCGGGTCTGCTCACCTTCCCTGCCTTCTTAAGAATGCCAACAGGAGAATAAGCTGCCCCAAATAATCCTGACAAGAGCCTCTGTCCGCTAGCAAGCAGAATGCTACCTACCTTGAGGAGTGAATCAGAATTCAAATTTCCTGGCCCTTAAAGGAAAAGCATGAACTCACTCCCAGGGCCTGAAATAAATCAGGCCTGGCCTAAAACCACCTAGAGTTAGGCCCTCTGAAATGCGGCCCAGCCCCTGGGCTTCCTGCTGTCAGCTGCCACACCACTGCAGTGCTAGCAAGTACAGCCGCGCTGAAGACGGCACTCACCTCTGTCAGCTGACTCTCGCCCGTGTAGTGCAGGCTGGCCCGGTTGGAGACCCCGTGCAGGTGGTCCAGGGTGTGCATGCTCGTGGGCAGATTGCCGTTGCAAAGCGGCTCCATCGCCGGCTGCTGTATTGGAGTGGCAAAGTCGATGTGTTCTGTGATGCTGGAAAATGGAGATTGCCACATTAGCCATGGGAAACCCAAGTGGGTGGGGAGCAAGAGTATTAATAATCGGCTGATCGTAACTTTGCGATGTTACCAGGACTGTCTGGAACCACGACTCACAGACTGAAGAGACAGCAGAGGTGATCTAGTCTGCTCTCTCATTTTATAGGTGCAAGAATCCAGTGCCTGGAGATAACTGTTTGCTGAACGTATGAGCAGAGATCGTAGCCCTGGTCAAAGGAGCAGCGCTGGAATCAGAGTCCTGAACTCAGTGATTTCCCGGTCCACTCAAGCTGCCTCCTTTCTATGCACCATGGGGTCTGGTGTGGTCACTGCCATTGGCCATTTTTTCTCACTGGGAAGTTTTGAACCTGGCGGGCTTTAGTCTATGATTTCTGTTTTTAGGGTAAAATTCCCTTTTCAGTGATAAATACCCGCAAGTGGTTCCTATCTTTTATTTTCCCTTTATGCACAGAAGCCCATCTCACAGGAAAAATGACCCAAAGTTTAGACAGTACATTTTAAACAGATACAGCTGTTCAGTGTATCCATGTAACTCCCTTTTGTAGACCCAAAGTGGTCATTTTCCTGCTATGTGCAGGCTAAATGTTATACACTCTCATATATGCTGAAATGGTAAACTGGCATGGCCAAATTTTATTTCTAGCTATTTAAAGCTAAAATGTATTAGGCAAACATTCATTCATTATTTATTTAGAGCCTACTACGTGTCACACACCAGAGGTACAATAATTAACAAGACATCGCCAATCCCTGCTGTTATGGTGCTTGTGGTCTTGTGAGTGGCTCGGTTATTACAGGTGTTATAAAAGACGAAAACAAGGTACAATGTCAGTACCCCACGGGGAGGTATGTATTTCCCCCTCTGCTGATGGAGGAAGGAAGTGGCTAGTGAAGGATTCCCTAAGGAACCAAGATTTAAGTCAAGCCCAGGGTGTGAATGAACCAGGTGGGAAGCAGGTGGCGAGAACATCACCCCACACAAAGCAACACCAGTGTCAAGGGCCCGACAGGAGGGAGGGTGGCGAGGATGGAAAGACACACGGCGGCAGATCACAAAAGGCTTTGTGGACCACGGTAAAGAGCAGTAAGAAGTTAGTAGAGCATTTTAAGAATTATTTGACTTGTATTTGAGGAAGGAGTCTGAGTACTGTAGGGATAAGGGGCAGAATAGAGTCAAGAGTCAATAAAGCACGCGGCCCCGCTAGGCGCCTACTGAGCGGAGCGAAGTGGAGATGATGACGATCTGCTTTATGGGGACAGCAATGGAGATGGAGAAAAGCCAATGGCTTTGAAAAACACTCAGAGGGTGGAAGTAGTTAGAATGGGTAAGAGACCAGATCTGAGGGTGAAGGGAAAGGAATCATTAAGGACGACTTCCAGTTTTCTGGCCTAAGCACTGCTGGAGCGATCTACTAAAAATAAGAAACAGAAAACACACAGAACAATGATTTTTTGGAAGGTGAGCGGACAAGGAAACAATGAGTATGGTTTTGCTGAGGTTGAGGGGTCTCAGAGCTATCCAGGCAGAGAGGCCAAGTCAGTAATTGGACAGATGATTTGAAGAAAAAATCTGGTATGGAGATTCAAATTTAAGAGCTGTCAATATACTGGGGGTGACTGAAGTTCTGGGAGTACATCAGTCTGACTCGGAGTGATTCTAAGGTAAGAAGGCTTAGAGGTAAATCTTGGGGAACACCAACATTTAAAGGGCAGAGAAGGAGCCAGCAAAAGAGAATGAGTATCCAAGGAGGAAAGCTCAGTTACCGGAGGGGCAGCTTGGCTCAGCCTGTGTCTTGGTAGGTGTTTGTAAATCTAGATATGCTCTGGCTCCCTTTTTAAGTACACAATGTCAGAAACACAGGTTTTTCCATAAAGAGGGATCCAGTCTTTAACTCAAACTAAGTAAGTTCCATACTTCTGCAGACCTTACAAAGTGTGGGGGAAGGCCCTAAGAAGGGAGGGCACATTCACTGCTTCAGTACAATGGACTGTGTCCACCTGTGGCCTGTGGTCAGCAATGGTCATCCTCAGAAACTCTAAGCCTAAAAAGGACAACTCCTCTAATAGCTGCTGACAAAGAAGGGCATCCCTGAAGTCAAGAGAGGCCCAAGAGGTTCACTGGTACATAAATACCACAAAGGAGCGAGGGGTTTAAGATACTCACTCAATGTTTTTTGAAGAAACTGCAAGCCAGGTACTCACGATGGCAGTCAGCTCTACCCAGCGGAGTTTGAGGCACTCATCTGGGCTGGGCCATCCCAGACTCTGGTAGTCACGCTTTTTTCCTAGAAGGAAAGTATGACATCAATGCACATGACTGCAAAGGAACAGAACCCACAGTGTCTTACTTAACCCAGGCTGGCATGTTTGGAGGTGCCTGTCATTCTTCTAGTCTTTAGGATTTTTACTATCTAGAGAATTAGAATCTTGTCATTCACAGCAAAGGGAATAAGATTATCTGAGTGAAGTCTCGGGCTCAAAGACAGATGATGAAGTAAAAATAAATGAGTCCACTGGATTTAAGACTGATCAACGGAAGATAAGAGCTAAGATATTCTTCGATGTTAACATCTTACCAAGTTTCATTTTTACCCCTCTATATCTTGATTTTATAAAGACAGCTCCAACTTAGGAGGAGCATGTACGGTTAAAGCATGGTTTCCCATTCTCGCAGGACTGTGGCTGGGGAGTGCTTTGTGTGGGGCTGTCCTGTACACTGGAGGATGTCTAGGAGCATCCCTGGCTTCTACCCTATAGAACCAGTAGCACCCCTCATTCCCCCTCTGCCACACACCCACAGATGGGACAATCAAAATGTGCCCTGGGAAGACAAAATCACTCCTGGTAGAGAACCACTGCTGCACAGAAAAGCAGCAGATGGGGAATAACAGTGATAATGATGGGTTATCTTTTATTTCCAGAGCACTTACTGTGTGTTCAGGTCCTGTGCTAAGTGCCTTATATCCACAGCTCATTTCTCAGGTGGGAAAATGGAGGCACAGAGAGATCAGGTGACTTGCCCAAGGTTACCTGGCTAATGGACAGCAGAGCTCGGATCCAGATCCAGATCGGTCTGAGTCCAACATGTATGCTTCCAATCAGCGTGCTATTTAAAGCTATACTGGGCTTTTAAAGCTCTGTTAATTGACACCCTTCACAAGTACTACCTTTTGTGTACAGGCCCTTGACTTAGACTGAGTCCCCAACTAAGTCTTGTCTGGAATGAGGGACTTCTGGAAGACTTACAATAGAATGAATGGACAGGAAGGAGAACTTTGCATCTGTGTAACTTTTTCTTATAATGTGGGAATTTGCCAATAACAGAAAACTGAGGTATAAGCAGGGCTCTAGATGTAAGTAAAATGGAACAGTTTGGAAGAGTTTCAAACGAACTGTGTTTAAATGAATAACTAAAAGAATTAAACCGTAAGTTTCACAATAAAGCTTATTTTATTTCTGTAATGTTTAAGAAATTCACTTGAAAAGCATTTATTGAGCATCTATCATAAAGAAATGGGAACTGTGTTGAGGCACTAGGAATAGTCAGGGGAATAATACAGAAGGGGCCTGCCTCTGAGTTCACAGTCTAGGGAGGAAGGTAAACATGAACAAATCCTAGGATACGAAAGGATGACTGCCAGAGTGAAAGTACAGGAACAACGGCACAGAGGTGAGAGCAACTAATTCTGCCTGAAGGTATCAAGGAAGGGAAGGCACATGGCATCGGAAGTGTAAGGATGAGTGATATTTTAGCGCTGCTGATGTGGCAGGAGAGCAGGCCAGGCAGAGGGGGCAGCATATGCAAAGGTAAGGGGGTAAAATAAGAGCATGGTTGGTTCAGAAAAATAACAGCGTGAAGGACAGACAGGCTGGATGCTTGTACACCACACGAGGAGGTTTGGACTTCATTCTATAGGCAATGGGGAGCCTCTTAGCTCACATTTCCCCATCTTGTTCACTGGAATATCCTCATAGACTCTATTTATTTATTTACTTATTTTTTTTAAGATTTTATTTATTTGACAGAGAGACAGCAAGAGAGGGAGCACAAACAGTGGGAAAGGCAGAGGGAGAGGGAGAAGCAGGCTTTCCACTGAGCAGGGAGCCTATGTGGGGCTCAATCCCAGGACTCTGGGACCATGACCTGAGCCAAAGGTAGACACTTAACGACTAAGCCACCTAGGTGCCCCCTAAGACTTTGTTAAATGCTTTGCTGAAATCTAGTTACATTGTATTTACAGCACTTCCCTGGTCTTCCAGTCTGGTAGCTCTCTTCAAAAAAGGAAGTGAAATTAGTTATGCATTATTAGTTTTACTAGTTCTTAGTAAATTTACAGTGGCCCCCATTGATCTCCACTCTTCCCCATGGCCTCACAAACTATCTGTTTTAGGATTTGCTTTAAAACTTTGTCAGGATTGGGGCACCTGGGTGGCTCAGTAGGTTAAAGCCTCTGCCTTCAGTTCAGGTCATGATCCCAGGGTCCTGGGATCGAGCCCGGCATCGGGCTCTCTGCTCAGCGGGGAGCCTGCTTCCTCCCTTCTCTCTGCCTGCCTCTCTGCCTATTTGTGATCTCTGTCAAATAAATAAGTAAAATCTTAAAAAACAAAAACAAAAACAAAAAACAAAAAACAAAAAAACCCCAAACTTTGTCAGGATTTACCATGAACCTTCTCTCCAAGTAGTGAAGAGAATCCAGATTTATTTGAAAACCCAGGATACTGTACCTCTCTGGCTACCTGTCATCTCTTCCAAGCCTTAGGACTTTTCATGTTACTGAGAGTAAGCAGGTTCCCTGATGTCTTTGGCCAAGTACACTCAATGCCCTATGTGGGCCCACCCAGTTGAATACATTTAAAACCACTTAAGTGCTTTCCTGTCATCTCAACCACACCAAGCTTTAATTTTCACTTTTACAAGAAAGTTTTAGTTTTTTATTTGTAAAAACGATATTATAAAATAGGCTTATTATAAAATATTTAGAAAATGGAAAAGCATGTAGAAGAAAATTAAAAATTACCCATATCTCTATCAGTACCCAGAAATGACCACTTATACTTTGGTATATTCTCTTCTATACTTGTTTCTACATACTTGTTTATTTTAGCTTCTTTTATCAAATCTAAGAGGTCATAAACATTATTTTATATGGTATAAGAAAGAAAAACACAGCCAATTATTATTTAAAATATCATCAGCTGTAAGATACACCTCAGTTGCAGATAAAGAAATGTGAATAAGTGTAGTCATAATACAGTATATCTACTACCTTACAAAAATTGAAGTGTTCTACCTGCTATTTTATAAACCACTTTGGTTCACTTACTAGATTACAAGCATCTTGGCTGCACAGTACATGGCATGGACGTTCTGTAATTTATTTGAGCAATTACCAGCATTTAGGTGGTTTATAATTTTTTTATTATGATAAGCGGCCCCATGATCAATCTTGCCACTTCTGTCTTTGGCATCTATAAAATGATTTACTTAGGGTAAATTATTGGAAGTAAAATTATTGGTTTATTTTTAAATTTTCTGATCTATATGGTCAAATGATCCCCTAATTGATCTCATTTATTCTGTGTATTACACGTTTAAAGACAGTTTGAGGAGCAAAGATGGCATGTCGCTGTTTGTGTTTATGTCTCTTTGATTGCTAGTGAGGCTGAACATTTCATCACATGTTCAGTGACCAACTGTATGTGTGTTATTTGGGGAACTGTCTCTGTACTTGCACACAACTCACTGAAATGCTGTGTTTTCATACTGATTTGTAGGTGTTATTTTATTTTTTTAAAAGATTTTATCTGTTTATATGAGAGAGAGAAAGAGAGAAGAGCACACATGCAGGGAGGGGCAGCGGGAGTGGGAGAAGCAGACTCCTCACTGATCAGGGAGCCTCAGGGGGGGCTCGATCCCAGGACCCTGAGATCATGACTTGAGCTGACATCAGGTACTCAACTGACTTAAGCCAGCCAGGCTGCCCTGTAGCCCCTGTAGGTGTTCTTTAAATGATACTGATACTTTGTGCTTATCACCGAGTCTGTAAAAATATAAATATTCTGCAAAAATACTTTGTTTCAGTCCTCTGCCTACTTTATGGTGTCTTCTGATGCCATCATTATTTTTTTCTTTTTCTCTCTGCCTTAGAAAGTCTTTTCCCATTGGAAAAGTATATAAATATTCATCTAAATTTTCTACTTTTATGATTTTATTACATTTACTATTTAATGGAATTTTCATTTCCATAATGATGTTTTACATTTTGAACACCCTTTCCCTTGCTACAGAAGACAGACCTAGTAAAGGAAGTGCTGCTTTCTTTCTGTAGCTTGTTAACACACGATGCCACCCTTAAATAGTACAGCTACTACATGCTGTCAACTCCAGTCATGACAAAATGTCCTTTTTGGTGTCCTTTGTATTTTCTAAGTAACAGTTCACTCTGGGATTTAGCCAAACTGACCCCATTCTTTATATTTTATTATGTGCCTCCTGCTTTCAGCTTTAAGTATACCAAATTAAATAAGACATCTTTTCATGAAGTTAATTTTTGAAGTCTAGAATAGTGAAAATATCCTTTAAAAAAAATTCTTTATAAAAGAAATTTGATCACCACTATTTCATTGCTAGAAAAGAAAGTCAACTGGGCCCATGGCAATGGCCCTGAACCTGGAGTCCCAAGAAGCACTTCAGGACAACTATGAACCCTAAAAGTACATGACAAATTCTGATGTGTATGCATTTTTCCTGGGCACAGTTCTAAAGCATTTATCTAATACTTAAAGAGATATCAGACACATAAAATATTAAGTGTTAATATTTATTGAGTCCTATGTGGCCAGTTCATTTAAAGCACTTCAAATGTATAATTCTTATAGTTCTCAAAACCATCCTATAAGACACATGTGATCCTATTAAACTAGACTATCGAGAATTAATAGGACTTCAAGCTCAAGATGATAAGAATATAAGCCCGACAGGCAATGGTAAAGAAGTCAAATAATATCAAAACAAACTTTTTATACCAACGACTGTTTCCTCATTCACTTAGCCCCATTACCCTCTCATCTGATCTCCTTCAAGTCACAAACACATCCTTAGTAAGAAATGAGACACTGCAATCTGAAAAAAGAAACTGGCATATTAAACATTCAAATTTACCTTGTGGCCCAGGAGATGCCACCTTTGGGCCAGTGATCTCCAAGTTTGCTTGGTAACGATGTACATTTTCTGCTTGATTCTGTTCTACCTTTTTCCCAGGAGTTTTCTTATGATCTCCTTTGGGTTTCTTTACACGTTTGACCTGGAATGTGATCTGGAAAATGGAAATATGTTGGGAACAAATTAGAGCAATTATCAAATCTGTAAAGGCTGTGGATATTGGGGGTTTTAAGAGTAACCGGTCCTAATTCTACAAAGAAAACATCCAAATGGCTAAGAGACAAATGAAAAAGTGCTCAACATCACTCAGCATCAGGGAAATACAAATCAAAACCACAGTGAGATACCACCTCACACTAGGCAGAATGACTAAAATCAACAAGTCAGGAAATGACAGGTGTTGGCGAGGATGCGGAGAAGGGGGAACCCTCCTACACTGTTGGTGGGAATGCAAGCTGGTGCAGCCACTCTAGACAACAGAATGGAGTTTCCTCAAAAAGTTGAAAATAGAACTACCCTCCGACCCAGCAATCATACTACTGGGTATTTACCCTAAAGATACAAATGTAGTGATCTGAAGGGGCACGTGCACCCCAATGTTTATAGCAGCAATGTCCACCATAGCCAAACTACGGAAAGAGCCTAGATGTCTATCAACAGAGGAATGGATAAAGATGTGGTATATAGATATACACAATGGAATACTATGCAGCCATCAAAAAACCCAGAATCTTGCCATTTGCAACAACATGGATGGAACTAGAGGTTACTATGCTAAGTAAAAGAAGTCGGGGCGCCAGGGCTCAGAGGGTTGAGCCTCTGCCTTCAGCCTGGGTCATGATCTCAGGGTCCTGGGATTGAGCCCCGCATCAGGTTCTCTGCTCAGTGGGGAATCTGCTTCCCCCCCCCGCCCCACTCCTGCTCTGCCTACTTGTGATCTCTCTCTCTGTCAAATAAATAAATAAAATAAAATAAAAGAAGTCTACCAGAGAGGGATAATTATCATATGATCTCACTGATTTGAGGAATTAGAGAAATAAGACAAGAAGATTATAGGGGAAGGGAGGGAAAAATGAAGCCAGGGAGAGAGACAAACTATAAGAGACTCTTGGTCTCCAAGGGTTGCTGGAGAAGAGAAGTGGTGGGAGGATGGGGTGGCAGGGTAATGGACACTGGGAAGGGTACGTGCTATGGTGAGTGCCGTGAGTTGTGTAAGACTGCTGATTCGCAGACCTGTACCCCTGAAACAACAACAAAAAGGTAACCAGTGCTGGGGTGCCTGGGTGGCTCAGCTGGTTAAGTGTTTTGACAGAATCTCAGGGCTGTGCGATTGAGTTCTGCACTGGATTTCACACTGAGCAAAGAACCTGCTTAAGATTTCCTCCCTCCCTGTCCCTTTCTGCCTCCTCCCCACCCTACCCCCGACTTGAGCTCTCTTTTTCTAAAAACAAAAGAGTAACCAGTCCTATTCTAGAGTTCTGTTTCATTCTTACAGGTCTAAATGAAAAACATTTAGTAAAATGAACAAATAGCTTAGCCCTGAAGGGTGTATAGAGGAAACTGAAAATGAAGATGTCTGAGCTGGGCGGTTGCAGGCATGCAGGCTGGACAGGCTCCCACTTCATCTGCCTCCTGGAAGAGCTAGCGAGACAGACGGAAGTAAAGGGAAATGTTCCTCAGTACAAGGCCCACTCGAGGGCTGACTGGAAGGTGGAGTAAAGTGGCGCCACACCCCCAAGAGAGACAGCACACTCTGTGAATGTGGAAGCCCCCACCCCCACCAAGACCTGGGCTATGGTTTGGTGTGAAGGGACTTGGCCAACTCTCACCCATTCTGTGGCTTCATCATCTTCACTTCTGCAGTCTCCGTAGCAAGAGCTTCTGGCCACTCCGTCCTGGGGACCCTTCTTTAGCACTCGTATCCCCTGCAAGTCCAGACGCCGCCCTTTCATCTCCAGGGCTCCCCCAAAGCCTTCCAGGGGCCATGCCTGTTGAAATTCGTCCACCAAAGCCAGTATCTCTTCAGACATTTTTGTTTCATCCGAATTCTCCATCTCATCGGAACCATTGCTCTCCTCAGCCACTGTACCTGAAATTTGAGCGCCCGCAGATCATTAAAGATTTCGTAGTACTCACTCCAGTACTTGAGGGACTCCGACCTTGCTGTCTGAGCAGCTCTGGCTCTGCTGGGAGCAAATTCGATAACCACCCATAAAAATGCCACTCATCATCCTCAAAATGCACAATAAAATGTCCTCTTTGCTGTGCAGCTTTGTCAAAAACTTGGATAAGAACAACAGGAGCAGCAAGGTGGCAGGCAGGCACTGATTACTGTATCACTAGTGAGCAGGGGGATGGCTACTTTATAGACATACTACTGAAAAAAAAAAAGACCCACTTGCTTTAAATATAAGACACGGATGGCAAAGGTGAAATTTATTATGATATTATTTATTGAATATGTGAGATCCTTAAAGTTATATTCAAACAGCAAATGAAATATCATGGCTGCATGTCCAGGCCATACAGTCTAACTGCCTTATCTGAACAACGACTTTTTAATGGGTAATTATCCTAATTCTACATTCAGGCTCTTATTTTCACTAATGGCCAGTGTAAAAGAAATAGTGATGGAGTAGGGTAATATTTTCCTAAAATGGTTATGAAGACATTATTTGTTATGTTGCTCACGTTTCTTATGTAAAGACTTCCATGGATGTTTCCCAGTACAATGGCCTAGAAAAATTCTTTCTCTTGGGAAGTCAGTGTTTCTACTGTTATACATTAAAGGTTATATAACCTTACACGTTCCCTTCTATGCCTAGATGACTAGAACATTTAGGGCAAAAATTTGTCTGAGTTTCTTAATAGAATGCTTTCCTTCCTTAAAAAAAAAAAAAAAAAAAAAAAAAACTTTATTACTTAACTTTTGCTATTTTGAATTAATGGCTGAATCTTATAGTGTGTGTTCATGAAAGTCATCTCCAATACTTTCCGGATGTAGATAGGGTACAAAAACAAATAAAATGGAATACCTTCTTTTGTAATGTATCTACTGGACAACCTGAGAGCTCGGGGTTGATTGCTCAGAAAATGCCAGTCTACATTATCCTAGTTAAGTCATCCCAATAACCTTCAGTTGGTAATTCTGGTTCGTTCAGTGATTTAAAACATGGTACTAATAAGGCCAAGGTCAGGAATCTCACTTCCATATTGACTAAACCCGTAACCATAGTGAGTATGAACTCACGTTAGAAATGCACAGTATTAGTCTCTGAGGAGGCATGGGGTGAGAAAGGTGGCTGACCACCAAGGCTAAAGGCAACATAAAGCTTTGATCCCTACACCCAGAGTATCTCTCTCGGCTCTGGTGGCATCTCTTTCTTCCATCCCACTTTCTATTCCAGAAAGTGGGAAGGTCTGTTGTCGGGCTGGGAGTACCGTTAGAAATCTGTTATTCTTTCTTGAAAGAACTATAAGGCTCCTTCATTTGATAACAAGTGATTTTGAAATGTACTGTGGTCCTTTCAAGTAAATTTCTTTTAGGTTTTTTTGAACCAGTCTGCTGGTTTTTTTTTGCTTATTATTATCATTATCACTAATGAAGTTCTGAGATAAGCATAAAGTAAAATAGGGGTTTACAAGGGCATTTTCTTTAGAATATTCAGATAAAGATGGTTATTGCCTAAATTATGTGGCAAATAGTATATCTTCTTGTTTACTACTATATCCTGAATGTCTAACATTGTATGTGACACTTAAGAGGCACGGTTGTAGAGTGAGTTAATGGAACTGGGGAATATTTTGGTTTGTGAGGTTCTTGAGGATCTCCTGCTCCAGCCGTTGCCTTGTCCTGCTGGTGATTCAAGACTTTATAAACTCTAAGGTTGTCACGTGTTAAAAGCAAGTATCATGTCCTTAACATAATGTCTAGCATACTATATGACTTACTAATTTTTCAGTAGCTAACTCAGGGAAAATACCTGGACAGGGTTGCTATGGGGACCCCAAAAAGCAACTTAATTAGAAGAACTATCTGCCATCTGACTTGTAGCAACACAGTTCTAAGTGTTTTTTTTTTTTTTTTTTTAAAGATTTTATATATTTGACACAGAGAGAGAGGTCACAAGCAGGCACAGAGACAGGCCAAGGGGGAGGGGGAAGAAGGCTCCCCGCCGAGCAGAGAGCCCAATGCGGGGCTCTATCCCAGGACCCTGAGATCATGACCTGAGCCGAAGGCAGAGGCTTAACCCACTGAGCCACCCAGGCGCCCCAGAGTTCCAAGTATTTTTCATATTATTTTAGCTTCCTGTCCTTCCTTCTCCTATGGGCACCATGGGATTTCCTGCACCTAGTCCTGAGACAGGAAAGGCGTTTTGATATATTTGTCGGCAGCCAAGAGTATGGGCTTAAAGAAAAGTGGCTTTTGGCCAAAGGTAGACTGCAGGTAACTAATTCCCCAGGGTATAGTTAGAGCTGCATGCATATGGATGTGGTGTTTGGAAACCTTATTTCCATTCAGTAACTACAACTATTCTAAATAAATAAAGCTGTTCAGTTGCAAAGAGTTCTGCAAACCCAGTTCCAAAGGTTAATGCTCCCCTATGCCCAGACCATATGGAAATATATGTATCATTACTGAAAAGTTCTTAGAGAAAGGGCCTTTCATTGACGGAAACTGGTATTCCAGTCAAGAGAGACTATGGAGCTTGCTGCAGGCTTTTGCTGCTGGCAGCCACTAGTCCTTTCAAAGACTGTAGGGGTGGGGGTAGAAGCAATTCCTAAAGAACAACATTAAATAAAGGTGAGGAATGGGGAGATCATTAATGTGCTATGAGTTAGAAATAATAAACTAATCTTTATTTATTTAAAACCTACTATGTGCCTATTTCATGCTATGAGCCATATAGTTGGGAACAAACAGAATCGGAGGAATTACAGTTCAACAGCATGGGGGTTAGGGGCACTGACCCCCACACAGTTGAAAATCCACATATAGCTTTTGTTTCTCCTAAAACTTAGCTACTAATAGCCTCCGGCTGACTGGAAGCCTTACCGATAATATAAACAGTCGATTAACATGTATTTTGCATGTTATAGGTATTATATACTGTATTCTTATAATAAAGGAAGCTAAAATGCATTGTTAAGAACATAATAAGAGAAGATAAAGTACTATACGGTATTTATAAAAAAAAAACGGCACGTAGGTGGACGTATGCAGTTCAAACCTGTATTGTTCAAGGTTCGACTGTATAATACATAAAATAATCAGAGCATAATTACATTTAGATACTTTTTTTCCTAGAGGAAAAGCATAATTGAGTGTGGTCACAACGTGCTTCCTAGGGGAAGGCAGACTCCTGAGGCAGGGTTTGGACAGGCAGAGGGCCCGGGAAGGCCAAGAGGGAGGAGCCTGAAAGTATATACTCTCACGGCCACATGTATACACACTGATGTAGACATAGGGAAGGCAGTATGTGAAGGCACTGCTCGTTTCACGTGAACTAAAACAAAGAATGCATATAGGTGATATCAGCAAATAAGATACTTAGGGAAGGTGGGTGACACTGAGGATGTCTGGGAAAGTCGGGAGCAAGATTCATTGTAAAGGGGGCCTCCTGTTTGCTAAACAGAAGAATAACAAGACGAGAGCCATAATGTGGCCTGTGCAGGCCAGAGTGGTAAACCAGCTGGCATACTGAGAGGTGGAGAAGGAAGACGGAGGAGAGAGACCAGTTAGAAAGGTATTTCAACAATCTCTCTACAGTTCTTTAAAGAGAAGCTGGCCTAGGGTGAAGACTGCAAAAGGGGAATTCTGAAAAGGGAGGAGAAAAAGGTACATGAAGAAATTTCAGTGGACAAAAATAAAATTTGGTGGTTAAATGGATAAAATGACAAAGAATAGGGTAAGTTCAAAGATAATTTCAAGATTTCAAAGCCTAATGTGAAACGGGGAATATATGAAGTTTTAGAATCTGTGAAAGTGAAAACAATGCTATGTACAAGGATTATGGAATTAGGAGAGGGCAATGGGACTTATCATGTTGGGAATTCAGACACTTACTAGTTAATTTATTTAAGCATTTGTTGCCCATGTCCACAAATGTGCTGAGGGCTCCTAACAGAACCACCCATGGAGCTTATGGTCTAGGTTAGGATGGATGGAAGAACATATCTCCAGGCACTGTCTAATTCTGGAAATACAGAATTCAGATTTGGAGAGGTCTGGGTCACAGAAGGTTTTACATTACACTTGAAGCAAGAAGAAAAAGTAAAATATTAGGATTGCTACTTGTGGGACCAATGGTATAATAGAAACTAAAAATAGATACACTAAGATCTGTATCTCTATTATTTTATCTTCTTTAACATGCACCATTTTCACACTGGAAAAAGGAAAATAAATATTATGAAGTGAAGAGATTGTGAGCACTCACAGTGAGGCTTAGATGAGTTCATGTTTTCTCACTTGGATGAATCCTATCTCAGGTACTAGGAAAACTTATAGATGGGTTTGAGCCATGTCAGGTAGTCTGTCAAGAATCACAGGGACTAGGGGTGCCTGGGTGGCTCAGTGGGTTAAGAGTCTACCTTCAACTCAGGTCATGATTTCAAGGTCCTGGGATCAAGGACCCCCCCAGCCAGGAGCCTGCTTCTCCTTCTCCCTCTGCCCCTCCCCCTGCTTGTGCTTGCGCACACACACTCTCTCTCAAATAAATAAATATATAAAATCTTAAAAAAAAAATCACAGGAACTAGGAGAAGTGTTGAGAGACCAAGAGACGTATAGGTTGTCCTCAAAAAGAAAGAAAGAAAGAAAGGAAAAGAGAAGAAGAAGGGGAGGAGGAAGGAGAAGAAAAAGAAGTCCTGCATAATCTTGCAATATTTGAGACACACCTGGAGATTCACTGGTAAGTCTGGGCACCGAAGTTTAAGGGATTTTCAAAACAGAGCACACTGATAGAAATGTGACTTGATGAAAGTGCCCAAAACCACATTAAATGAAGGACTGAGGAAACCAAAGGGACCCCATGGAAGGAACAGTAGCTGACATAGTACACACACACACACACAAATCAGGCTTAAAACATTATTTTGCTAGAAATATTTTTTCTTCTTTTTTAAAACATTTTATTTTTTGACAGAGAGTGAGAGAGCGAGAGAGAGTGTGAGTGTGGGGGGAGGGGCAGAGAAAGACGGAGAGAGTACCAAGCAGACTCCAGGCTGAGTGTGGAGCCTGATGTGGGGCTCAATCTCACAACCCTGAGATTGGGGCCCTGAGATCATGACCTGAGCAGAAATCAAGAGTCACATACTTAACTGACCAAGCTACCCAGAAGCCCGGAAAGACTTTTTTTTTTAATTTTAGAAAGATTACTTCGAGATTGGTGAAGGTACTAAGAGCCGTAACTGGAGTTGTTCAAGGAAACAAGGACATTTAGCTAAGGAAGTAAAACCATAGGGGTTAGGGTAGGTGGGAGAAGTAATCTTCAGATGTGATATTAATGAGAGACAAGACTGACTTCGTTAGCTTCAGAGGGCAGGACCGGAGATGAGAAGTCACATTTTAGCTCAATATAAGGGAAGACTTCTAAAAGGTCAGAAAATGGAATGAGCTACCAAGGGAGACTGAGCTCCCTGGCCTGGAGCAGAAGCCAAAGCCACACAATGACTTATTGAGGATGCTCCAGAGAGGGAGTGGGACACCGGAAGATGAGTAAAAGAAAGCGACTCTAGGGGCGCCTGGGTGGCTCAGTGGGTTAAGCTGCTGCCTTCAGCTCGGGTCATGATCTCAGGGTCCTGGGATCGAGTCCCGCATTGGGCTCTCTGCTCTGCAGGGAGCCTGCTTCCCTCTCTCTCTCTCTCTCTCTGCCTGCCCCTCTGCCTACTTGTGATCTATCTCTGCCAAATAAATAAATAAAATCTTAAAAAAAAAAAAAAAAGAAAGTGACTCTATTGGGTAAGAAACAGTATTAATAATCTTGGAAGAGAGATTTTATCAAGAAGAGTTTTAGAAAGCAGAGAATGAAATGAAAGGTGAGTTCTACCTTCAAAACAAAGCAGACTGACAGCAAAAAGAGGTAAAGATCACACATTTGAAGAGATGACCAGCAAAAAAAAGTCCTTCCTTCAAAATTTGACTCAAGACATCTCCAGAAAGTCTTACATGATTAATACTAATAGGTTTGAGTACTAGAATATGGTTTGTGAAGGCAAGCAAGACACATTCTATCTCTGAGGATGATACTACAGAGATATATCTCCCTCTGGCTCATAAAATAAAAAGAATATACTGTGGAATTAGACAAATTTGGTTTCATACAAAGACTCTACCCCAAAGGACCTTTAGCAATTCTGTCTTGAGTTCTAGTATTTACTTTAAAAGGCAGTGATCTGGTTTTGAAGTCAAGTAGACTTCCTTAAGATATCATAAGTGAACAATGGCATAATATTTAAAGCCAGTAATTGCAAAGCACAAAAGGCTTAAATGAAAAGTCAGACTAAGGTAGGTAGGGAAACCGACTTTTCAGAAAACAAAACAAAACAAAACAAAAAACAAATCATCAAATTTTCATTTGCACCATTGGTGTTTTAGCTGGGTCAGTACAGCAAGAGAAAACGGGACTTTCAAGAAGATAACTCAGAAAAGCATACAGGGAATCTTTCCTCTAACTCTTGTGGAAATGTCAAGGTTCCCTTTAACTCAAGAGATGTTTATTGAGCAGATACTGTGTGTATGTATTTGTGAGGACTTTGGCTCACAAGCAGCCTCTAAATCTGGAAGCAGTAGAGTCACGCCCATGTGTGCAGAAGTGAACACTGAGCTCCGACTGTGTACCTGGCTCTAAAAGAAATGCTTCATTTAAATACTAATCACTTGAGGGATTTTGTTTGTTTTTAAATTAATGAAGTAAGGGAAGCTCAGAAAGTATAAGTAACTTGCCCAAGATTTAACAACTAGTTGGTGTTGGTGAAAGGACATGGTAGCAAGATCTCGAACTACAAAGCCTATGTTCTTCCTTCTACATCTAAGATTTACTGGGGAGGATTTTTGTACTAGATGATGAGGTACTAAAGCAGTGGTTTTCATATGTTAATTAGCGACACAATTTGTACCAATCCTTAGCAAAATGAAAAACATAAAAAGGATATGTATATAAAATTATAATATGCACATACAACACACACACACATCCAGATACAAATTTTTGGAGTAAGGTTGCTGACTGTCCTTTTTTTTTTTTTTTTAATTTATTTATTTGACAGAGAGAGAGATCACAAGTAGGCAGAGACGCAGGCAGAGAGAGAGAGAGAGGAGGAAGCAGGCTCCCTGCTGAGCAGAGAGCCCGATGCGGGACTCGATCCCAGGACCCTGAGATCATGACCTGAGCCGAAGGCAGCGGCTTAACCCACTGAGCCACCCAGGCGCCCACTGACTGTCCATTTTTTGAAAAAGACTTGACCTTTATTGTGAGATTGTCTTTGTACTTTTTGACATTAAAATTTTCTTTGCTTTTATAAAATAATGATAACAGCAGATGTTAGTTTTCTTTAAAAATAACCTTACTAATTAAAAAATAAAGTTCTGATCCAACAAAGCCTCTATTTCTGAAACCTGGAGCTGAAGGGCAAAATGCATGGGATGAGTTTTAGCTCTGCTACCTACTGATGATCTCGGGCAAGAAACCCAACTTCTCTGAGTCTCAATTTTCTCATCTATAAGATGGGCTTGATAATAGTATCTATTTCACATGGTTAACACATAATTCTTAAGTTCGTAAAATATATGTTACTGAAGTGAACATATGTTTGTAAATTGTAAAGTATCATAGAAAGGAGTGATTATCATAAGTTATTGGTTACTGGAAAGGGCTTAACTATTTGTATTTCTTTAAATTTTCCTTTAAAAATAGAATTTTCAAAAATTCTTTAATGTCTACACTTGACTTTTATTATAACACATTTTTATTATAGCACACTATTTACATTAAAAAGGTGGAGTTTTTCTCACTCTGATAACCATACCGCAGGAAGCCTCCTGGTATGAACACACTAACATATCATGAATGTTGTCCCTGTGGACTTGCTTGTATCTAGGGAAAAGAAGAAGGTGCTCCCAGAATTTGACATATGGCAAAGAAAAGTTATTACTTGAGAGAGAAACCAGTCAGAGTCATTATTATCTATGGATTGAATCAGCAATCTGTAAAGGAATCCACCCTAAGAGACAGTCTGCATGATGCTGAAGGGACCTGGAAAGACCCCATCTCAGCCAAGGCAACCATATTGCCTTTCCAGTACAGGGATGGATGGAGCTCCATGGGGAACACGGGACTAAAGAAATTTAACTTAGTCACTAGGTTACAATCTATCTCAAACAATGGTATATTATTTGGAAAATGAGACAAATATCAAGATTCTG
This sequence comes from Mustela nigripes, assembly GCF_022355385.1. Taxonomy (NCBI): domain Eukaryota; kingdom Metazoa; phylum Chordata; class Mammalia; order Carnivora; family Mustelidae; genus Mustela; species Mustela nigripes. The sequence goes on along the minus strand of NW_026739562.1, from coordinate 3,380,708 downwards.
GTTGGGTTTTATCTGAATTGTCAGAAGAAAAAAAACATCTAATTTGGTAGTCGTAAGTAACCTGGTCATGAGGGAGCTGTATTATATTGGAATAAGAACAGTTTGTATAAACTGAATGAAACACCCCTTATCATTACTCAGTTTCATTTGTGGTGATTCTGAGTTTATCAAGCAACCTCATGATGTCCACTTGGTTGTGTGGGTACCTGACACCAGGTACCTGACACAAGAGGCTGCCAGGCACTAGAGAGTAGCAGCTCCCTCGTAAATGAATCAACTGCCTATCCAGTTTAAGAATCCATCTCTTTTGAAATGGTAAATGGAAATTAGTTTTCTTAAAGCCCAATGATTTCTGACAGAACTGATGAAACTAATTTTCTAAACCTGCAAAGGTGAAGGTCAAAACTTCCCCTCTAAGGCCTAGCTTGCTTCTCTTGGACATCATTTTTTTTAATATACACTACTACTTAGAAGGAAACACAGATTTTGTAATTGCTAAATATGCTAATCCAACCCACACAGGAAGACAAATGCCATAATTCATTACTTTAACGAACATTTACTGTACACAAAAATGAAGTTATATAGGACATGATATATAAGAAGTTCACAGTCTGATGGGAAATAAAACATGTAAGCGTGCACACTGTCTGAAATGTGCCTTGACAAAAAAGTGGGAACAAGACAGTGTATGGAGCAACTAAATGCCTGGAGACTTTTGTGACTCCTTCACAGAGGAGGTGACATTTAAGCTGAATCTTGGAGGTGTGTTAAGAGTCATCCATATAAAGCAAAAAGCACGCAGGGGCCATTCCCAGCCTGTGCAGACATGGGAGGCTCCAACAGAATGGCATGGAGTGCAAGGTTTATACATCCTGCTATGTAGAGTACTGGTAGATGGTGCACTTGGAGACAAAACTAAGGGCCAAACTGCCATGTATCCTGTACTATGATACTGGATTCTTCCTATAGATAACAGAGAGCCATGGAAAATTTTAAACATAGGCAACTTACCTGATGAGATCTGATTTTAGAAACAACTCTTCAGACACAAAATATACTGGTAATAGGGGTTACTTCTGCTTTTAAAATTTGTACCTATTACATGTATTACCTCTCTCCCGCAAACACACACACACACTCTCTCTCTCCCTCTCCCCATACACACAGAAGTAAAAGACTGGATATTGGGAATTCAATTATGAAGCTACTGCAATTGCCCAAGCAGAAATGAAGAAAGTGCGAATTCAGGTGGTGGCAGAAGGAAATAGATGAAGAGATGAACGGATGCAACAGGTCTTGGATACAGTGGTCACTGGGGGAGTTGTGATGCCATTAACAAACAGCAGGGACATAGGAATTAGATGCAGTTCAAGTAAAATAAAGTGAAAATGAGGACAAGCCTAATTTTGGATATGTGAGATTTGAAGTGCCTATGGCAGACTGAGATAGAGACCACTAGAAAAGTGGAAATAAGTTTTAGTGTTGTAGACCACGTGCTAGCTGAAGAGAGAGATTTGGAGTCACTGTTATACTCAAAAGTATTTGAGACACAAAGAGATAAAACACAGAGTGTTAAAAAGAGGGATAAGGAAAAAAAGACCAAGGTCAAGATCCTGGGTAACCCAACAAGTAAGGGGCAAAGTCAAGAATAAGTGAAAGAAATGGAAAAAGCTGTCCTAAGGACGGGAAGAGAGTCAGGAGCAGTGATACCCCAGAAGCTGAGAGGAGAAGAAAAAAGTTTCAAGGAGAGGGGAGTTGTGCATAGATCCAAATACAGCAAAGTGGTTAAGAAGGATGAGTACTACAAAGTCATTCATTTTAGCAATTATGCATTGACTGATAATGTCAAGAACAGTTCAGTACAGCATAGCTCAAAATGTGGTCATGGAATGGATCTTTAGGAGAGGGCCTGGTACGTATGTCTATTATTCCAAATCTTTAAATATTACTGGGTTAGTGTAAATATAAGTTATCTTGCCTTTTTTCAATGGCTTGCTCAGTAGACTACTGATATTAAGAAGAAAGACTTGTATATAAATGAATCAAATTTGTCCTAGCAAAACAAGACATGGAGGTGAAAGAGAAAGAAAAGAAGTGTGAAGAGCTTTTTCACACATTAGCCTGTCTTCTACCTCACACCTGAGGGTCACCCTTGTGATTCTACAAATATAATGAGTGGCTGTTAAAAGATGGAAACTATTTAGAGTAAAGAAAAGCCTAAACTCAAAGCCTGAGAGTTGATTTTACCCCAGAAGCACAGCTCAGGTCAAATCAACTTACTTTCAAGTCTAAGGGCATCTGAGTCCCTCCCTGAATTCTCAACAGAGAGTACAGGCTCCTCCTCTGTTCCTGTCTCAGAGGGCTCTTCTTCGGCAGCATCCAGTGACTGTGAGTTGTCAAAATATTTCTGTTTGTCATGGCTGTTGTCCAGGGTTTTCTCATGACAATTACCTCAATGACAAGAGACACAGAGACAGCATATTAGAAACATCTCTCTTAGGTAGTCCCAAGGCTCAAGGTCTTCAAGCAGCAGGAAGAGCAAAAAGATGATGGTGTCAGTTTTTCTCCCGCAGGACATACAAAAATCAGTGAGCTGGAGCACCACGAGCCAGATCTTTATTGTGACTCAAGATTTTGCACTGAAGTTCAAGTTTCACCTGCTAGGCCAGCATAAGAACCAAGTGTTTGGGGGAAAAATTATGACAACAAAGATCAATTCCCAAGATCTCACTGCATTTACAATGAATGACTGTGAAATATTTCTTTGAAAGTTGGAAACATCACAAAAAAGTAAGTCTTCTTCTGTTTGTCTTTCAAGGGCGAGAAATGACCAATTAGTACCCGAATAAGTCTGGAGATGGATGAACTATAGCAGAGAAATATTATATCCATTCTCAAATCACAAAATATAATATCCATTTTCGAGGCCTCCAAATGAAAGATACATCAAAAGAAAAAGGATTATAAATTAAAAATCAAGGACTTAAAGAGGGATGGTCGTGGCCGAGAATCAATGTGTAAGACCGCAGCATCACAAAGACGTGCATTATTCTTTTGGAAAACGTATTCTGCTCATGTAAAGATATACTTTAGTGTAAAATGTCACATCTGGAATGTAATTGTTGCATTCTCTGTTACTTTCTGCTATGCACAGGGAGCCTGACCTCTTACTACAGTTTTGCCATTGAGTTGAAGAGCCTTGACCCTCTTAGGGTTTGTGTGTTTATATGGATAAAGAGCCACTGCCCTGCTCCACCTGATGGCCATTCTCTGAGTAGGGGAATGTGTTACTAGGTTGGTGTGTCTGATGCGCCAGTGATCTGCCAGCTGAGCAGGACTCCTCTTCCTCTTACATTTGATGTGCACTGTCATGAACCATGTATGTTCAGTGGAAGCCTACACATCTCTCCTCTCGCAGGACAATTCCTCCAGTAAGAGAATCTAAGTAACTTCCCTCCTTTACCAGAACCTTCAAACATACTCTACAGGTTCATTATTAATAGAAAATTGTCCCAAAGAGATGTATGTAGCCAATTAAGCTCTCTCTGCAGCAATGGAAGTACAAGAAGTCTCTTTCTGGATTTGAAGATTCCCTTTTAGATTTCATAATTGAGGAAAGCACTTCTCATACCATTTCTGTTACTGTGCCAGGAACACATAACCTTTCCCAACTTATGGAGTTTGCAGTAAGGGAACTGCATGCTTAAGGAGTTACTTTTATTTTCCAGTTCTACACTCACACATCTGAGGCTACCATATTTAATAAGGTTACGTCAGAAACCGAATTTTTTTGTTTCAGAGGAGCTTTACCTCTTAAGAAGCTCACAAGCAACTTGCGAAGACAGTAAATACAAGACAACAAACAATAATGAGGTAGCATACTGTGCCAAGTAGGTGCTTCAGAGAATAAGCTTTGAGCAGGTAAACCCTAATTTTGAGGAAAAGGTAGTATAGGACTTACAGGGATAGGGAATTACAAGGAAGGACTTACAGTATAGGGAATTACAAGAAAGGGAGCCAGGATCTCCTGAGTGCTTTGTATTTTTTCTTTGACTTACCCCTCAAAAATGCCTTGTGAAATAACTGATTTTCACTGTACAGATAAGGAAACTGAGTCTCAGTGAAATCAAGTAACTTGCGTAAGGTGAAGCAATAAGTGGTAGATCTGAGATTTCAATCAGTTCTATCCTACTAGAAAGCCTCTTGGCTTTCCAACAGTCAATGCCACCTCTTTAGCAGAAATGAGAAGGTGGCACCGTATGCAGGAAGGAATTACGTGCTGAGCGAAGCAACAGGCACAGCAGTTCTCGTTTGTGTTTGGGAAACGATGAGAAACAGTTTGAGAGATGGAAGGTTGTGTGGTGGGCTGTGTGTGTGTGCCCATCAAAGGCTGACAGGAAAGATGCCATGATCAATGCCAGTCATTCTTTCTTCAAATTCCTCTGTGAGAGAACAGAAGTAGAGGATCAGTTTCTGTCTTTACCATTGAGTATGTGCAGGTAAGTATGGGGAAGCTACGCGTAAGAGCATTAAAATAAAGTAGTGACAACAAACAATTGTACATACCCAACTAACTAAAATTGACTATGAAGAACATCACAATTCCTAGCGACAACTCTTAACTGGGATATAAATAAGCATGATGATTAAAGACATAAGGAAAATAATGATGACAATGATGTTGATGATTTTCAAACATACATTATTCCTAGTGACTGTTCTCTGCTTTCAGCTTTGGTGAGTTTGCCTCTAAAGCATTCTGCACCGGGACACAGGCTGAGAGAAACAATGTTACAAAGGCAAAGGACAAACCTTAAACACTGGGACCCAGTAAAATTCTGTGTTTTCTGCAATTGACTTCCTCCTCCAACCTCTGCCTCTCTGATTCTTCTCTCCCACTCTCTTCTCATTATGAAAATTTAATTGGTTTCATCTTTTTAAATGTCTGCAATATTTAAAAATGCCTCATAGGTAATTTATAAGATATGATGTGCATAAGATCCTGAAGCTAAAATTAGTCCTGCATGACCTCAAACCCAGACGCCTTCTTGAAGGAAGCCTTGTGCATTCTAAGAATGTCTTGTCCTCCAACTCAGGAAATTGGGGCTAACTTCTCCGAGAGGGAGGGCAGGAGAGGGGATTAGGGAGAATTGGGAATAAAAAAGAATAAGAAGTTTATGCTCTAGTATTTGTTCCAAGTAGGCAGAACCAAAATGATCAGGTAAAAGCTATATGCTTTAAGGATTCACTTTGATTTTCAAGTTAGAGCTGTTAATATTAATTTCCTTAGGCTGACAGTTAAAGACAGACTGGTTCAGCCTTCTGTTGTGATTTACATAATTATCTAGGCTAATAATAAAAAGCCAAATTGCCTATTTTTTAAATTGCTCCTTCCGGTTGTCTGAAGGAGAACTGAAACACTTCAGAAAGAAGTAAAGTTTCTATTCTTTGGGCTGCAGTATAAGTCTACTCTAGCTCAAAGGGAAACTAAAAAAAGTTGCCTATATAGAAAAATTGTCACTTGTCTTCCCAGCAGAGGTGGAGATGATGTCCTTATTAAAGAAACACAGGAAAATGTTGGCGAAAGAAAAATGGAAAGATACATAAAAGTAACAAGTCATCTTCCATGCATATGACTATTATTTTTTGCTGATGCAGAAATGAGATTTTGTGTCTTAGACTAACCTTGTGAGGTAGGATTTCTTTCTTTTTTTTTTTTTTTTTCCCTAAGGAACTACATGATTTAAATGAAATGCTTTGGATAACAAGGTCCCAAGTGAAAAAGGAAGCACTTTTCTGTGCTATACTGCTGTGCTATATACTTGCTTGCAAAGCATTTAGCATCTAATTCAAATCCTGCCAGTTCGGTTTTTCTTGGAAGTAGGCAACTACACAGCAATACCAACTAAGCATAAAACTCCAGGTAGGGTATGTCTGATTCTGGAATTGCTATGCGATCTTAGACATATCAACATCCTTTTTCTGTGGCTAGAATATTGTCTGCATAAACTGAATTATTAATAGTAACCTATCCTACAAGGGTGTTCTGGAAAACAACTAAATATTTAATATATCGTGTCAAAGCATTAAGTCTCCTAAGGCAAAGGCACAATTTATCCTGTGGCTAAACAGGTTTTCAGAGTAAACTAAGTTCTCAGGAACACCTATCATTACGAAGGCTGAGGAAATCTCCTATCTTCTCATAATTCTGTTTACAGAGGGCCCAGAAGAATACTTCTTTTCTAGAATTGCGTAACCACTTACTCTTTAAAAAACATGCTTACCTTCTGAATCTTTTAAGTTGGCAAGCCATTCCTGGCTGGGTACTTTTAGGATCCTTTAGGATTAGTTATAACAAAGAAATGCCACAAATAAATTGAGAGGAATCAGCTTTGAAAGAGCCACATAACTAGAGCTAGTCAAGAAGAACTAATAAAGGCTCATGTAGTTCTGTTAGCTTAGAGCATCGTGGCGAAGAGCCCAGATGAGCCAGCCTAAACGAGTTCCAATCCTGTTTCTACTACTTTCGAGCTGCATACAGCAGGGCAAGTTACTTTAACTCTTTTTGTGTATCAGTTTCTTCATCTGCAAATGGAGCTTCATGGTAGTGCCCACCTAACAGAGTTGCTAAGATTCAATTTAAGAAGTGAGACCATGGCCTAGCAAATGGTGAGCTATTACTGTTGTCTCTCTGAAAAGGTGCAAAGGAATAAATTATCCCAATGTCATCTCTTCTACCAAGGCCTTCCAGCCCATCTCAATCTCTGTATGAGCCACTGGCTCTAGAAGTCATCAGGGGATCTGCCTCATTTCAGTGCCAATGTTATGTGTGTGTGTGTGTGTGTGTGTAAGAGATGATGAAGGCAGTACAGAGTTCACTTCTACTGGGCTTTTAGAAGAAAACAGCAACTAATTCAGATTCAACTGCTTGGCATATCTGAATCCTAAAATACTTAGCACATTTAGAATTTTGCCTCAGTCTGCTCTATGTTCTCTGAATTCATAGGCTTACAATATGAAAAGAGACCACAGATCTGCTGTTCAGTTAAATTAACACTTACCTCTCTGCACCCCACAATGTGTGTTATATTGTGACATTATTAAAGGTTGGCGCCAGTCTTCTTCCAAATTTTTCTTGCTTGAACATACTATCCCCCATGCAACAAATAATGTAATACTCCTATGCTTCCTATTATATAAAGACTTTTTTCTAAGGCATAAATAACAAACTGATTTATAATAGGAACTAGAATTTGAATTTGAATTTTATGTTGCTGAAGGCAAAGTAACAGATGTTAGAAAAATGGCCTTTCTGAACAGTGGAATATTCTAAAGATATCCTTACTATCCCTGTTCTAACTGGATTATATTATACTCTAGGTCTCCTTTCTCATGCCTATAAGAAAAGTTACCTTACAGGAGGCATTCTGGTACATTCAACTAAATATAAGGTACCTGCGTGGAAAATACAGGTAACACTGTCCCCTTAATAGACATGAGTGTATTACAGTATTTATCTTTCTCCTTATCTTTCTACTCAACACCACTCGAATTATGCAGCTATATAACATTTTTTTTCTGTATATAGGTAACACCGTGAAAGTTTTATTATAATTTTAGATAACTCAAAGCTTCATATTTCCCTAGTAAGATAATCTTTTAGAAAAGGTAGTAAAATAAATCACGAAGTGAACAGAAGTCTATCTTTCAGTTGCTCACCATGCTATGCAAAGTTACTTTAAAAATACTAGCAGGAAATGTTAACTGTGGGTGTTAGGTGGGGCTTGGTACCATACAAAGTAATAAGCCTATCTGATGAAGAAAGAAACCTTTCCGGGAATAGGTATCTTTAAGATTTCCACTTCCAGAGGTTGTGACAGAGGTCCTATATAGATCTCCTAGAAGAGCATTCCACAGTATGAATTCAAATCTGGTCTTAGCGGCAGCCTTTCTGTACACACTTGGGCCAATCAACTTACTTCTGTGTCTAGGTTCTTTATCTGAAATGAGAGCACTCCTGAGACACAGCACTAGTGAAACCACCAGGAAGAGGGGCATTGGAGCTCCCTGGGTCTGGGTGAGACCTAACTTGCTGATGACCACGCTGGAGATAGCAGTGAGGTTGCCTCACCTCCTTTGCCCTGTGCTGCCCTCTACTTAAGAAAGACAAGAGAAATCATTTCGACAGAAGTACTGGCTCCTCAGACTGGTTCTCATTCAGCAATTACTGCCAAAGAAAATTCTTTGCGGGAGGTTTAAAGTAATGGTTATGTACTGACTGACCTTAAAAGTGCAATGCTAGATAGAAAACAAACCGAATTAAATTAGCAACCTCGGAATTATACAGGCTTTCCCTCCTGGTGAGGTGAATGAGTCAGAAGCAAGTTCAAAAAAGAAAAACTAAGGAAAGGCTGTGAACTCAAATACAAGTGTATGTGTGTGGGGTGTATGTATATGTGTGTGTGTTTTCCTTTTACTATACATTACAGGTCTGAAGTCTATGCTGGGGACCACTTGGTCCACATATGGGAGGGCAGGCAGTCTGCTTTGCCTAGGGATTCAAGTCTGCACTGCTTTCTGTAGACTTAAAATTCCCAACCTCCCTTTAGAGGAGAAAAATGAGAGCTGGATGTAAATCTGGCCTGTCTTCCCATGGGGCCTTCTCTTGAGTGACTGTGGCATAGAGGGCAAAGGCAGCCAGTTGAGACATAGACACCATAACCTGTGGGTCTGTGGAAATAACTCCAGTGATGGAATCCAAACTCTTGGCAGCTACTGTTCCCTTTAGAAATGTGAAGAATCAGATTTGATCTCTAAACAAGGGAATTTAAACATTCACCAAAAGTTTACTATGAAAGATTTTCCCATGCAGATAGTACACTGAAGAAGAAAGCTAGTTAATTGCCACAGCTGCTAGTCGTCGTCGTCGTCGTCGTCGTCGTGATCTTAGTAGTAGTCTTAGTCACAGTATTTAAATCTCTGGGTTAGTTCAGCTGAGGCAAACTTGTTTCAGGCAACTGCGCTGGGTTTCTACACCCAACAGGTTTTCTCTGATTTACTGATTTACCCATAAATGATAGTTTTCCCATGAGGGTCATCAAGGACATATGTTTGTAACTTTCATCGAAAACAGTACATACATGGCGTGAGAGAATGCAGGCTCTAGGGCATGTCAGCTCCTAGTGGACAAGAGAGACAGTATGATTCCTTTCGTCTTCTCTCCCTCCTATGGTGTGGGAGCCGCAGACTTTAAAAGAAGATCTGTATCTATATATGTATATTGAGTGGGGGTTTGGTGTAAAGCATTCTGGGTAAATGGTGGGTGGACAGAAGTTAATTACTCTTTATTACTAGGTATTCTCAGTAGTTCAAACTTGAAATATCACCAGCTAGTTTGTCATTTAAGTACATTCTATGTGCTAATCAATAGGGGGCGGGGCGCAGAATGTATGGTGGGTCAGAGTACAAAAATGAAAAAAGGACTGGTCCCTGCTCTCAGTGAGCTGAAGAAGCCTTGTAGGAGAGTTGTGTCTCATACACAAATAAATATAATGGCAAGACAGAGGAGCTGAAGGAGAGGGAACAGGTAGAATGATTAGTTACAGATTACTTATAACTAAGGGCTTGGGTAAGGCATATGGCAGAGGTGGACCTTGAAGGATGGGTAAGATTGGGATTTTTGTAGAGGGGAAGGGCATGATGGAGGGGGAGGAGGAGGAGCTGCAGAAAACATGAGCAAACACATGGATCCAGGGAAGTGGGGTGTGTATAGTAAAGGAAACAGGCTATCCACAGTATTATCCTCCTATATTACGGTTATAATTTCCATTGACTTAGCCAGAAGCAGAAAGATATTAAAGTATTTATGTGGTCAGTGAGCTTAAATCCAGCACCTCTATTTGAGGCAACCACACTAATTGAGTTGATTTCACTCAATTCTTAATAGTCAGAATAAGCCTACAAATAGGTGGTAGGGGGAGGGGCTTAGATTTCCTAGTTACCCACAACCAACAGGGTTTATCATTTGCCTCTCCCTTCTCCTGCTTCAAGTGAATGGTCACCTGCTGGTGTTAAGGAAACTAGCAGGAAAATCAACAGACCGTAACTCTGGTTCTCTTCCTCAAAATACAAATGGAGCCACAGAGAGAGCACAGCGAGAGCACAGCGGGGAAGGGACCTACCATCAGAAGCACTTGCTGGGCATATCAGGATTGCCCTTTTTCCTATTGCAAGGGTATTAGGCCAGGTCAAGCCTCATAAGATCTCAAAGACTACTTGGTCTTTTTAAATTTTTTTTATTCCTCACGGCAAGTGAATCATAAGGATGTCTTTATTTATTTATTTATTTATTTTAAATGGCTTTTTTTTTTTTTTAAGATTTTATTTATTTATTTGACAGACAGAGATCACAAGTAGGCAAAGAAACAGGCAGAGAGAGGAGGAAGCAGGCTCCCTGCTGAGCAGAGAGCCCCATGTGGGGCTTGATCCCAGGACTCTGGGATCATGACCTGAGCCGAAGGCAGAGGCTTAACCCACTGAGCCACCCAGGTGCCCCCATAAGGATGTCTTTAAATGAGAACTCAAGACCCTAGTTGTTCTAGAATCGATAAGGACTTGAACGTAGTAATATCTCATAGGACTCATATGTGAAAACGAAGAGCATTAGCAATTGTCCTTTTCATTGGTATGGGTAGTGAGTATATTTAAACCAAGGGTTTTTTGGTTTCGTTTTGTTTTATTTAAAAGGCCACCTAAGTCCCTCCACCATGGAACATTTTAAGGAGGGCCCTGTGGATTTCAAGAAACAAAGTTCCTTAGTTGCCTGACAGCAGACACCACTTCGTGGGTATCAGATTAAGACAAGCAGCTTGATTAGAGCATATCTAAGTATATATATAACCAATGCACTAAATCAAGTAAAAAGCATGGAGAAATAAATGGTGCTATCACACTTTTTCCTTTTGCTTTATGTCACCAAATGCAAGTCACCTGTAGGCATTCACCTTGGTGGCCACTTTGCACATAATAACATGGTTTCTAAGACCTTACCTTTTCCAATTTTTAACATTTATGCTTTTTTAGGCAGTGAAAGAGATAGGGAATTGTTTAATTATTTTGTTCATATTGGGTTTTTCCCTAGCTATATTTCACACTGCCAAGGGAAACCTGGCTATGTTATTAGATGCGTTGCGGGAATAGGAACATCTGATCAACAAATGGTACACTATCAACTGCCACGGACCTCCAGCTCTTTTTCCTGAAATTTGATATGCTTGTAATTTTTTTTTATAATAATCACTTTGGATATGCGATCTGATGGGGTTGTTAACCTGTGTCTGATAGCTAAAAAGGTTTAAATTGCTTTGAGTTTGGCAAATTTCAAATGGTGATTTTAGGCTTGTTATTATAAAAAGCAATTAAATGAAAAGATAAATCCAAAGCTACGAAATTTAAATTTCTCCTGCATTTTCAAGATCATAACCAAATAAACCTTGCTGACTAAGAAAAAGTTAAGAGATGGGATGCCTGGGTGGCTCAGTCAGTTAAGCATTTGCCTTCGGCTCGAGTTGTGATCCCAGGGGTCCTGGGATCAAGTCCTGCTCTTTGCTCAGCAGGAAGCCTGCTTCTCCTCCTGCCTGCTGCTCTCACTGCTTGTACCCTCCCTCTTTCTCTCCCTCTCTCTGACAAATAAATAAAATACATTAAAAAAAAAGTTAAGAGATTACTGAAATTTTCTTGGTCAAAGAGCATGGTAGTTTAGTATGAAATACTATCTGACTACTAGTAATTACAAAACTGGAAGAAAAAAGGTGGAAAAAAAATCAAAGCCAGCATTCCATATACACATATATATGCCAGAGAGCCTCAGTCATACGTATTTTAAAACTAACTAATGTTCTTTTGTAGTGATTATCAGTTTTAACTGCTTTATTTCCATCAAGCCATGAAACTGAGTAGAAATCATTCAATGATTAAATTTGTAAAAGGGTTTAAAGACTTAGTGCTAATAGTGTTAAAAATTTCAAAGCTGGGAATTCACCTCAAATGGCTGGCTCATAGCGCACAGAAAGAACTTACAGAGGCACAAATCACTTAAAAAAAAAAAAAAGAGAGCTCATTCCACCAACGCAGAATGGACTTCCAGTGTGTGTCTATGTGTGTGTGCATATGCACGTGTGTGGGTGCCCAAGTTCTGAATCAGAATAATCTTTTTGAAGGAGAAGAGTCGTGCAAATGCTTCCTATATAGGATGGCAAAATAGCTCTAAAAACATCCAACAATGAATGGAAGCTGAAATTTAAAAAGAACGACAGCAACCAATGAACTTGCCTAACTTACAGAACTAGCTGCCTTCAGTTCTTATCAGGAGACTGATCTACAACTGCAGTCACAAACCATATTAAAAGTACCTTGTTCAATCATTACTAAGGGCTAGATTAAATAGACCCCGTCTTGCTCATCCTTACTATCTTCTCGTAGATGTACAATCACTTTGTCCATAGTGATCTGAGTGTAGGAAATTATAGTGAGCTCCTGATGTACGAGGGAGCCTACATACGATGAAAGATGTCCAAGTATAACTTCCCAACCCTATCTGTAGGTAAGTGATCATAAAATAGGATTAATGATGCAATCCAGTGGGTATCCTCAAACTATACAAAGAGCAGAAAGGAGGCAGAACTGTGTTCTAAACTTACTTTAGTACCCAAAAATATAACTGACTTCCGTTAGGAGACTCAAGATAGTAACCCTAATACTGGTGGAGACCATTTGCACACCTCAAGTGTCAAGCTCAGCAATTCAGAGATATTATAAATTTATTTTTAGATCAGTGAATAAAAGTATTCCGTAACTGAGTAACAACCTCCACTGACGTCAAGCAGTGCTACGGAAACGTCTATACTGACGGCTCAGTTGCTACCCTCAGTCTCGGTCCTCCTGGAGCATCACAGACAAGGCAGTGCTGATTCAGTTCCGACAGACCACTGGGAGCAGAGAAAATCACGTGCTCTGTGATATTACATCCTGAGGTCTGAACCCCCTCCTGATAAATGCCCCCTTTTTTCACTCCCCTGGCAAAATTTTCTATTTTATTTCAAACATAGTTACTTTTTCAATATTTCTAACAGGTGAATTTTAAAAATCTTCCTTATGTGTATCCTATTAATATGTTTCTAAAGAATATTTCTTGGTATCATTATCTACTTGCTTTAAAGTTATTTTAGTCACTGAGTGACAGGCTGAAACACGAGTTATAATTTAGAAACTATGGCAATAGCTCTAAAAGTAAGAGCTCATTTTAACACTTCTATTATCCTAAGCTTTATTCTTGTTGTTTTAGTGTAGCTATCTTCCCATTTTACAGAAAATACTTTTGATAAAATGAAGTCACCAATGGCTTCTTAAACTGTTAAGCCCAGGGCGTTCCACACTTTTCATCTGCCAACTACTGCCACGATTTTTCCATAGGTACTGGCACCACTGTTTATGTAATGTTTTTCTTTAAACGGATTCACTGTATAATCTTAGATCATGTTAAAATGAGAAATCAGTACCACTATTCATAAATCACAGGTTTGATGTGCTATATATTTTTCCTAGTGCCCATCAAAATAAACCATAAATACTAAAAATTATTAAAAATTTTTTTAAAATACTAAAACTATTTATTTATTTATTTATTTAGCAGCAAAGGCCATAGTCGCCAAACTGTGGAAAGAGCTAAAGCTATTTTTTTTTTAAAGATTTTATTTATTTATTTGACAGACAGAGATCACAAGTAGACAGAGAGGCAGACAGAGAGAGAGGAGGAAGCAGGCTTCCTGTTGAGCAGAGAGCCCGATGTGGGGCTCGATCCCAGGACCCTGAGATCATGACCTGAGCTGAAGGCAGAGGCTTTAACCCACTGAGCCACCCAGGCACCCCCTAAAACTATTTTAAAATGTTAACCTAAATAATACCTGAAAGCTGGTGTGCCTCTAGTGGTATCTGTCCCATACATGGGGAATTAACACAGAACAGACTACTACTGATTTCTTTTTCCTTCTCAAAACCTCTGTTCTTCTGATCTTGAGGACGTAGCTCCCTCTTGACTTCTCAGTACTCCCCTACTCCTTCACCGGCTCTGCTCCTTAAATGGTATTATTTTCTAGGATTCCACCCTTGGCCTTTTCTTCTCACCTTCCACATTCTCTCTGAGGGAGCCAGAGGCATCTCTAAAAGAACATGTCTATTGTGGAACTTATTCTCCAGCCTTACATCATTGCAGAAATTATTTCTTTTCCATATACTCTCTCTTAATGACACTGACATTTATGCAGATACCAAAGTTAGAAACTTCTCTGGTCACTCTCATTCTGAGTCCACTGTTTTCAGCCTTTCCTGCCTCAACATTATCCACAACATCCTCTGCCTCTCTTCACTCTGATCTGACAACTGGCCTCTCAATTCACTGAGAAGCAATCAAAAGTCCACAAGTATACCTATATATTGTCCTGACTCCTATCTCAAGACAAACCCTACCCTACGTTTGTGCCTTAGATTCCATTCCCCCATCTATTCAAGAACTTTGCTTCTACAATTATCTTCTCTCTTTTTTTTGCATTCTTAATTTCTCCTTCCTTACTGGATCAGTCCTATGCAAACATACTGCAAAATGTTCTATTTTTAGAGTAAAACCCAAACCAAATTTATCCTTAATCCCTCATCCCTTTCTAACTTCCATCTCATTTTCTTCTTCTCATTTTAGCAAAACTCCTTGAAAGAGTTGCTAGCCATCTCCAAAAACCCCCTTCACAACCCATTTCATACAAACTTGTAGAAGACTGCCAACGACCTCCATGTTCCTAAACTCAATGGCTTATTCTCTGTCCTCATCCAACTCACCTCTTAGGATGCATCCATGGGGTGCAATAGTAATGATACAACCGACTACTTCTCAAAAACATTTTTATTTCTGGGACAAAATACTTGCCTGACGTTCCTACTGTCTAGCTGGCTGTTCCTTTAGTGTTCTTTCTCTTCTCAACCTCCTAATGTTGACTGGAATAGCCTAGTAATTCTCTGTTGACCTACTTTCCTTTTTATACTAACCACTGAGGTAACTTCATCCAAGCTCATGATTTAAAACACCGTGCCTAAGCCCATGCTCACAAATTATTATCTCTAGCCTGGGGCTCTTCTCTGACGATCAGGAACTCATATATCTAACTGCCTCCCTAACACTTGCACTGAAACATTTAATAAGCAAATCAATCTTAATATTTACAAAGCCAAACTTGTTTGTCTCCCTAAACCTGCTCCTTCCTCAGACTTTACTATTTCATTTAACAGCACCAATGGTGATTACAAATCTTACCAAATAGCACCAGTTGCTCAGGTCCCAAATTTAGGAGTTATCCATTACCTCATTTTCCTTCATTTCCAATATTCCCTCTGGTAGTGTCTTGGTTCTGTTTTCAAATATGCAACCCAAATACAATGATGACTTTACACCTTCTCTCCCTTTACCTGGCTGGTTCAAGCCAATACTATCTTTCACCTGTATTTTTGCCAGAGCAACCTAATTGGTCTTCCTGCTTGTGCCCTTACCCTATCACAATCTATTTTCAATAGAGCAGCTAGAGGAAACCTGCTAATATGTAAATCAGACCATTTTTCTTATCTGCTCAAAACCTTCCACATCATACGTCTTTTTCTTGGAATAAAAGCCCAAATTATTAGAATGGTCTGCAAGGCAGTAAAAACACGGTTATATCCTCCTCCCATTCACCTCTGTTTTCATCTCTTGTAAGTCTGCTGCAACCATACAGGCCTTCTTGCTATTCCTTGCAAAAGCCTTTGCAACAACTATTCTCTCTTGTATGCTGTATGTCTGCATGGCCTAAACGCTTACCTCCTCCAAGACTTTGCTCAAATATCACTTTCTCAGTGGGGCCTCTTTGAACAATCCAGTTTGAATCTTAGCTGACCTCCTGCTCTATTTTCTCCTCAGCACTATCTTCTAAAGGATGTTAGAAGAGTTTATTTTTTATTATAATAAAATAAATTTATTATATCTATCATCTGCTCCCTGTTTCTCTCCAGTAGAATGAAGCTCCATAAGACCTGGAATTTTTTTTTCTGTTTGGTTTCCAGTTCCTAGAATAGTGCCTGGCAGACACTACTGGATAAATGAATAACTAAGCAGTTTTTCACTCGGTTTCCTTTAGTTAAAAGAAAACATTCTGTTGCTTTAGAAGATTATATCCATATCAAATTTCACTTTTTCTTAAATATTATTTGGCCAGGTTAACAATCTATAATAACTGGAGGAGAACTATGGAAAGATCTTAGGCAGGGGCCAACAGGCTCAATCCTCAAAAGAAAAAAAATTTCAAAGGTTCACATCAAAAACCAGAATGGGGCACCTGGGTGGCTCAGTGGGTTAAAGCCTCTGCCTTCGGCTCAGGTCATGATCCCAGGGTCCTGGGATCGAGTCCCACATCGGGCTCTCTGCTCAGTGGGGAGCCTGCTTTCCTCTCTCTGTCTCTGCCTGCTTCTCTGCCTACTTGTGATCTCTGTCTGTGAAATAAATAAATAAAATCTTTTAAAAAAAAAAAAACCAGAATGTATTTGAAAACTAAAACGAATAATTTTATATTTAATGTCTTTCAGAGGGTGAAGTGTAAAACCACTGGCTATCAGAATTTGACTTACTGTCCTAAGCTCTTATGAAAACCAAAGGTAAACACTTTGTTCATGAAAGCTAAATGCTGGGAATCCCAAAAGATTAAAAAAAAAAAAAAAGGCAAGTACAGCCGCCAGATCTGTGTATAATCCAAGGCTATGTGGCAATCTAATGACGCAAAATTCAGAAGGGACAAAGGTGACAAGCTACACCAAAAGGGACTGTTTAAGATGTGCCTTTAGGGTTATGACTGCCCCCATAATCTAGTTCAGGTTCATGCTTTATATAGGGAAGTAACTCTTTTCAGTGATGACATAAACAGTCAGTGATTATACCACCTTCACAAAAAATGTCTCAAGAATGAATTATTTCGGGGGTGCCTGGGTGGCTCAGTTGGTTAAGCGGCTGCCTTCGGCTCAGGTCATGATCCCAGTATCCTGGGATTGAGTCCCGCATTGGGCTCCTTGCTCGGCAGGGAGCCTGCTTCTCCCTCTGCCTCTAGCCTGCCACTCTGCCTGTGCTTGCGCTCTGTATCTCTCTCTCTCTCACACAAATAAATAAAATCTTAAAAAAAAAAAGAATGAATTATTTTGATCATAGCAGTGGAATAGGTTATTACTCATTGGGAGTAACAGAATTATGCACAGGAACCACAGTGGCCTTGGAAGGCAGAGGACTCAGATTTCCATCTCGGCTCTACCGCTGAGTGACACTTGACTTGAGTAACTCATAATCTTTGCTTCTAAACTCATCAAAAGGGGCCTTTACCTCTACCTTCCCCTTCTACCACATAGATACTTGTCAAAGAATAATTTCTAAACCAAATAATTATAGCCCTTTTTAGTAAAGAAACATGAAAATCTTAAAAACATAGGAGAGTTACATTCGGCTTTATTGCAGGATATGCTTACATTTAAGGATTTTGAAATCTGTAGCATATTAAACCAAAGTTTTATTTCTTCTTATGGAAATAAATGGAGGGAAGCTAACTAGTAGCATATTAAAAATGCTGTAAAAACTGGAACTTTAAGACTTTATCTTGTTTTTTAAAGCAGACATGTTCATTAATTTTTATGAAGAATGTCATAAAGCAAGTCTCAATTGCAGGTAGCATATCCTGGGTAGTCCACAGGAGGGCAGCAAAATGCAAGATTTCTTTTTCTTCAAAATCTAAACTCCAGGTAAAATTGCTTTAAGCCACAAGTTATAAATCTACAGAAATTTAGGTTGAAGAACATAGACTAAAACTATAGGTAATGAACCAAATTATAAAAAGAGATGATTTAGGTAAGTAAAATTATTAGGTAAATAAAATTATTAGGTTAAAAAAATTTTTTTTCTCTAGTGGTGAAAGCTTTCAAATACATATTATTGAAAAACCAGCATAAAATTCTAAGCATAGATAGATATTAAAGTCTGAGTCCTACTGTACAACATTTACTCGTCATTTCTTAAGATCTGGGTCAGTTTTTTTTTTTTTTTAAAGATTTTATTTATTTGAGAGAGAGAGAATGAGAGAGAGAGAGAACATGAGAAGGGAGAGGGTCAGAGGGAGCAGCAGACTCCCTGCGGAGCAGGAAGCCTGATGAGGGGCTCGATCTGGGGACTCCAGAATCATGACCTAAGCCGAAGGCAGTCGCCCAACCAACTGAGACACCCACGCGCCCCTGGGCCAGTATTTTTAAGTGGGCATGTCTCTTAATTATGAAAAGACAAGAGAAATTGTGGGTTAGATGCTTAATTATATTCAGCAAATACCAAAGCCATTGTCAGTGGCATACCTGTGAGCATCTCATGTAACTGATGTCTAATAAATATGACCGGACATTACTCTTATGTTCCCTAACAAAAGAAAAATAATACTGGATGAAAAATACTGAAAATAAAGTAAAACCATACATATCAGAGACATAATAATAAAATAATCTAGACTGTTTAAATAGAAAAATATCTTTGCTAGATATAACTTTTTGATTAGCAAATTAGTGAAGTTGAAGGAAAAAGTACTTAGAAAATATTTTGGAGTAAAATCCACAAAGTGTATTTTTCTGGACTTCTTGACAGATCGAATATTTAATCATTCTGCTTATATTGTTACTAAAATTTATTTTCCATTTTTGGTCCTTAGAGAAGATAATCATTACTTCATAAAGTTTCATTCTTTCTGACACCTATATTGTTTCCAGTTAAAAGAAAAGTCCTTTTTTAGTGTTGGGCACTGAAAAGAACTTACTTATACTCGAAAGCACTGCAACTTTACTTAACAGATTCCATTTTACTTTAAAAAGTTGTTGTTATTGAAGAATGGGTTTGTTAAAGTGGCACATTCAGTTCTATTTAAGATAAACTGTGAAATAAGAAACCATTAAATGTGGTAAAATGCATGTATTTCAAAACTGCCACAATAAATGTTTAATCAAAACTGAAAGTGCCAGCCTCTCTTTTAATAGTTAGCTCAAGAGTAGACAATTTAAAAATCAAATCTATTAAAGCTTTCTTTCCCAGCATCGCTGAAACTGGGGTGCTGATATAAAACTACCTATAAAAGAGAAGAATTTATTAAAAGCTATTCAAAGGAGAGAGATGATGTCAAGTACTTTCTATATAAGAACATACACCTAACACATGGTAGTCAACAGAAGTTTAGAAAAACTGTCAGATAAATAATTATGCATTGACATAGTTTTTGGCTATAAAGCCTTTACAAGTGGAAGCATTTTGTAAGCACAGTGATTGTGTATTTTTAAGTTGAACGAAGTACCTGTGCAAAATTTCCAAGAAGCATACACTGAAAATCTGTGAAAAATTCCACGATTACATATGAAAAGCAATAAAATACTTGCTCATGTTAACAGACTGCCTATGCCTACAATTTTAGCATTAAGTTCATATCATCCAAGAGATTATACTATGTTATAGCGGCTGTAAAAACAGTTACTAACACGGATATTTAAAGAAAATAATTTGTTAAAGACTAACAATAATGGTCAGAAAATTATTAAAGAAATGTTTTCTAACAGTAATTAGTTATTTTTGATCTTGTAGAAAATCTTATCTGTAAAGCTTTTAAATACTAGCTTTTTTTTAAAATGGTAGCTTTTTTTTTAAAAAAAGATTTTATTTATTTGATAGAGATCACAAGTAGGCAGAGCAACAGGCAGAGAGAGAGGGAGAAGCAGACTCCCTGCTGAGCAGAGAGCCCGATGTGAGGCTCAATCCCAGGACCCTGGGATCATGACCCGAGCTGAAGGCAGAGGCTTTAACCCACTGAGCCACCCAGGTGCCCCTTAAATGGTAGCTTTTCAAACAGACTTTCATAAAGTAATGACTTAAGTTGGGATGGTGAGGGTAAGAGCAGCTGAAATTCTTCTCTAATAAAAATCAACATGGGGACGCCTGGGTGGCTCAGTTGGTTAAGCAGCTGCCTTTGGCTCAGGTCATGATCCCAGCGTCCTGGGATCGAGTCCCATATCGGGCTCCTTGCTCCACAGGGAGCCTGCTTCTCCGTCTGACTCTGCCTTCCACTCTGTCTGCCTGTGCCTGCTCTCGCTCGCTCTCTCTGACAAATAAATGGGGTCTTTAAAAAAAAAAAAATCAACATGAATTCCTTGATTACTATATAGAAAAAGAATCATAAGCCTTGTTGATATCTTGAAAACTTCATACTGTCATAATAAAAACTTCAGAAAGATAATGTCTCAGACAAGTAGGACAACTTATGAAGTTATTTCAGTATTTAAAAATTATTTCAATATTGCAAAAGTGAAAAAGCAAAAGGCAGACAATCATCTGAAGGTACAGAAATGCAACCACTAGTCACAGGTTTTTCTCTTTTTTGTCCTCAACCATTTAGTAAAGCCCAGAGATAAAGAAGATTAAACTGGGTTTTCAAATACAAGAAGTTCAAGTTCAAGGAGATACTTGTTGCTTTGAAGTTTCAGCTTTTCAAAGCTGGAACTCAGCAAAGTAATTACGAATATATAGGATTCCTGTGGAAACAGTAATGTAAAAACACTGTCAAAGAAAAAAATCAATACAGAAATGAACTCAGTATTGACAATGAAGTTGTCAACTTAGAAAATGCTGTAGCTTACATTTCCATCAGGCGGTATCAGTAGTTAGCAGATGGTGGATTCTCTTCTAAAGTAATTAATCGCAACATAAAAGGGGCTAAATTAAAAAAATTTGTTCAAGAGCTCTCTCTGAAACAACTAAAAAAAATATTCCCTCTTCCCAAGTCAAATTATTTTCTTTCATTGTATTAGATCAAGTAATAATATCTGTGGCATACCTGGACAACTAAATATTAAGATACTACAACTTCGTAGGTTGGTTTCAGGCTATTAGTTTCCTGGGCTAGTTGAAATTATGCTCTGGGGAAGAAGTTCGAGACAACTGAATTCCATCTCTTTTTTTTTTTTTTTTTAAAGATTTTTTATTTATTCATTTGACAGAGAGAAATCACAAGTAGTCGGAGAGGCAGGCAGAGAGAGAAAGACGGAAGCAGGCTCCCTGCTGAGCAGAGAGCCCGATGTGGGACTCGATCCCAGGACCCTGAGATCATGACCTGAGCCGAAGGCAGCGGCTTAACCCACTGAGCCACCCAGGCGCCCCCTGAATTCCATCTCTTGACATGACTGACATAAATAATAAATTTCAAGAAACTGAAATCCTAAGCAAAAGCATGTGAAGTAATATTAGCAAAAAGGCTTTTTAGAAGAGGGTCACTATATATATACAAAACTCTTCTTTCCAATAACAAAGACATCAAGAGGGGCAAGGGAGATGTAAGCAGGTAAAAAATATGAGACTATTTATAAAAGCAGCTCATTGAGAAAAGTGAAATTCTGTTTACAAGGGTATTGTTAGGTAATCTAGGGAATTTAAGAGACCATAACATATTTTCTGGAATTAAGTAAGAAGATAAAGATCCATAACTCGCACCTTTAAGGTGGAACTATTTTGTAATTATTATGAATTTCTAATGGCTTACTTTTACCCAATACCTATCATGTGATAAGGGCCTTATTTAATCCTACCAACAAGTCTATGGGACAGATTTTCCCTTTCATTTCATAGATGAGGACAGAAGCTACTTTACGGGGACCAGAAACACTGTAATGGCAGAGCTAAGGCTCAGACAGGAGTCTGCAGGACTCTGTTGCATCGCGCAGCTACACACTGTTGCGTTGTTGACACACTTAGGCCTTCCACACTCATGCAAGCAACTCCAGATTGTGCTCAGTTCTCATCCACAACTGAGCAATGGAATTTTGCTGCTACTAGGTTTTTAGTTTCTTCACTAAAAAATTGGGCTCTGATACTTAAAAATGTACACTACAGTATTACTGCCTATCATTTCAATAAGATCCCAAGGCAGTCTAGCACAGTGAATGGAAAACCATTTGCAGGATGTATTTTTTCCGTAAGTGAACAGATGATCGACTGATAATGCTCTGCTTGAATATTACAATCTGATCTGAGCACTAACAAAGCACCCATGGTGTGTTCTACAACAGCAAGGTTCTGAGGGTCCACATATATGTAAACCTCGCCTCTCCTAATTCAAGCTGAATGTTTTTTATTCTTACAGTGAAAATTAAACAAGTAAATAAACATAATGGAACCCTTAAGGAGTTCTAACCAATGAATTTACAATAGTTCAGATAGTTATTGACTCAAATAACTTTTTACCCAGATGAACACACTTATGCATATGTATGTGTGTGGGGGTGTATGTGTGTACATGTATATATGTATATATATATATATACACTGGTGGCTGTGGGAGAAAGTGGAAGTATGCAAGAAGATACCCCTTAGTGTCAGGTGACTAGTTTAAAGGTGCAGTCAAGATCTGGATCATCTTTACTGAAAAGCAAGGGGGTGTATTTCAGTGAATGAGGATCAGATCTTTAAATCTTATTGCAGGTTGTCTATATGGAGATATATATATATATATATATATATGAAATATACCCCTTACCATGAATATCAGTCGTTAAGAAACACATCTATCAATCTCAGTTGAATACACTTTAGCCAGCCTTTTTCAGCGGGTTCTAGGACAGAATTAGACACAATACCCTAAGGCATGTATATGTAAGTAATGAATTAATTTCCTTCTGATGTATGTAGAATTATACTAGTGATGTAAAATCCCTGGGAAAAATGGAGAAAATCATTTTCTGTGTTCTGCTGATCAGAACAGGAACCCTGGTCCAGCTCATTATTTTGCCAGCATTTAACAGCTGCTTACCACTGCAAACAGAAGAGGTGATGTTGTACAGAAAAGGATAAAACTGCATACAGCGTATCAACTTCAGGCTGTTTTCACATTCTGGGCATTTGGTCGTTAATTTCAAAGCCTGTCTAAAGGCCTCAAGTGCCCCACTGATATTCTTCAGAGCAAGGTAAGCATTTCCCAGGCTCAAAAAGGTCAGGGGCTGGAAAAAAAAATTAGAACAATGTTAGTAAATTAATATTTCCTGAGAGTTACAAAACTTTTGAAGTATACGTCTTTTGGCTTCTTTTAGGTTATCTCATAATAGTTAATGGCTAACTGTCCATTTTATTTAAATCCAATTTTACCCTTTTACTAAAATAAAAAGTAAAGTGTAATAAACACTAAAGTATATAAATCAGTGAATTTTTATATGTGTATATATCCCTGTAACAACCTCTCATCTCAAGATATAAAACATTTAGAATGTTTCTAAGACTCCAAAGGATTCCCTTGGGCAACCCAACCCAATTCCCAGATGCAACCAGTGTTGTTATGTTCTATCACCATAAATTAGCTCTGCCTGTCCTTAAACTTCATATAAATGCAATCAAACAGCATGTTCCCTTCCATGTATATATAATCTATACGCTTTTGTAGATTCTTTTACTCAACACAATATCTAAGGTTTACAAAACTGAATGTTTTTTGTGTATAGTAGTTTATTATTTTTTTAAAAATTGATGTGTAATGTCTACCATGTGAATACATTGTTCACTGTTTGTTCATTCATGTTTGTTCATTATCATACTGATAAGCATTTGGACTCTTTCCAGTTTTGGGCTATGATGAATAAAGCTACTATGAACATTTTTGCAACTACCTTTTGATAGATATATTTGCTCCTTTTCCTTGGATATATATACTCAGCAGTGGGTCTTAGGGCAGGCATATATTTAGTTTTATAAGATACAACCAGTTTTTTTAAAGAGATTTTTATTTATTTATTTGAGTCAGAGAGTATGAATGGGGGTAGGTGCAAGGGGAAGGCAGAGGGACAAAAAGACTCTGAACTGAGTGTGGGCTCTAAGGTGGGGCTCAATTCCACAACCTCAAGATCACAACCTGAGCCAAAACCAAGAGTCAGGTGCTTAACTGACTGTGCCACCGAAGCGTCCCATGACCAAGAAGTTTTCTAACTCCTGGGATGTATCTCTTACCAGAAAGTATGAGAATCTATTAGTACTGTCAGTTCTTTAAATTTAGCTGTTTTAAATCAAAACTACAATGAGATATCACCTCACACCAGTCAGAATGGCTAAAATTAACAAGTCAGGAAATGACAGATGCTGGTGAGGATGCGGAGAAAGGGGAACCCTCCTACACTGTTGGTGGGAATGTAAGCTGGTGCAACCACTCTGGAAAACAGCATGGAGGTTCCTCAAAATGTTGAAAATAGAACTGCCCTATGACCCAGCAACTGCACTACTGGGTATTTACCCTAAAGATACAAACGTAGTGATCCGAAGGGGCACGTGCACCCAAATGTTTATAGCAGCAATGTCCACAATAGCCAAACTATGGAAAGAACCTAGATTTCCATCAACAGATGAATGAATAAAGAAGATGTGGTATATATACACAATGGAATACTATGCAGCCATCAAAAGAAATTAAATCATTCCATTTGCGACAACGTGGATAGAACTAGAGCGTATCATGCTTAGCAAAGTCAGTCAAGTGGAAAAAGACAACTGCCATATGATGTCCCTGATATGAGGAAGTGGTGAAGCAACATGGGGGGTTAAGGGGGTAGGAGAAGAATAAGTGAAACAAGATGGGATTGGGAGGGGGACGCCTGGGTGGCTCAGTGGGTTAAGGCTGCTGTCTTCGGCTAGGGTCATGATCTTGGGGTCCTGGGATCGAGTCCCACGTTGGGCTCTCTGCTCAGCGGGGAGCCTGCTTCCTCCCCTCTCTCTCTCTGCCTGCCTCTCTGCCTACTTGTGATCTCGCTGTCAAGTAAATAAATAAAATCTTTAAAAAAAAAAAAAAAAAGATGGGATTGGGAGGGAGACAAACCATAAGTGACTCAATCTCACAAAACAAACTGAGGGTTCCTGGGGGGAGGGGGGTTGGGAGAAGGGGGGTGGGGTTATGGACACTGGGGAGGATATGTGCTATGGTGAGTGCTGTGAAGTGTATAAACTTGGCAATTCACAGACCTGTACCCCTGGGGATAAAAATATATTTTATGTTTATAAAAAATAAAAAATAAAACAAAAAGATCAAAAAGAGATTTTTAAAGATTATAGGGAAAATGTGGACTTTTATGCCAATAAATTGGAAAGTTTATATAATTGTTAATTTTCTAGAAAAAATATAACATAAAATCGACTAAAAAAGAAATAGAAAAACAAGTTATAAAAATAATTTAGCTGTTTTAGAAAAATAATGAAGTAGCATCTCAATGTGGTTTCAATTTGTATTTCCTTGATTAGTACTGGTGTTGAATATTTTGTCATGTGCTTATGGCCATTTGGATATCCTCATTTCTGAAGTGCCTGTTGTTTTCACCATTAAAAAAAAAAAAAAACCAGGGGCGCCTGGGTGGCTCAGTGGGTTAAAGCCTCTGCCTTCGGCTCAGGTCATGATCTCAGGTCCTCAGATCGAGCCCCGCATCAGGCTCTCTGCTCAGCGGGGAGCCTGCTTCCTCCTCTCTCTCTGCCTGCCTCTCTGCCCGCTTGTGATCTCTCTCTCTGTGTCAAATAAATAAATAAAATGTTAAAAAAAACAAAAACAAAAACAAACAAAAAAAACAACCACAGGTTGTCTTCTCCTTACTGATTTGAAGGAACTCTTTATATATGTACCAGATATGGGTCCTTTGTTGGAAATATTTATTGCAAATATCTTCTCCCAGTCTGGGCTTTGCCTTTTATTCTTTTACTAGTATCTCTGATAAAAGACATTCTTACTTTTGATGAAGTTCTGTTTACAGATATATATGTGAATATGAATATATAAAATATATATTTATACACATATATATTTTACAGTTAGAGCTTTTTAAATGTTTGTCTACTATAACATCATGAAGACCTTCTCTTATTTTTTCACCAACCTTTATTATTTCATGTTTCATATTCTGGTACCTGATCCACCTCAACTTAATTCTGTGTATGAAGTGAGGGAGGAGGCAAGGTTCATTTCTTTTTCCACAGGGATATCCAAGTATTCCAGCATTACTTGCTGAAAAACCAACAGGTGTCTCCACTGCCCTGAACTACTGGTATATCTTTATCATAAATCAAATAACCATAAATACAGGGGATACTTCTAATTTTTCTCTTATGTTTTATTGGTATGTTTGAGTATTCTTGTGCCAATACCACACTGACCTAATTACGGCAAGTCTTGAAATATAGTAATACAAGCCTTCCCACTGTCTGTTAGGTCATCCACAATATGTCACTATAACCAAGCCAAGGTGTACAAAATATGCCATATTACAGAGGCATAATCTAAGTAGCTCTCAGATTACATTTAAAATCTTACTTTGTGGTTCATACCCAGATGCAATTAAATCCCATATTTGGATTTCAAAGTGTTTTATATTTTCACATAAGAAACAAAATGTTTAGGGCGCCTGGGTGGCTCAGTGGGTTAAGCCGCTGCCTTCGGCTCAGGTCATGATCTCAGGGTCCTGGGATCGAGTCCCGCATCGGGCTTTCTGCTCAGCAGGGAGCCTGCTTCCCTCTCCCTCTCTCTCTGCCTGCCTCTCTGCCTGCCTCTCTGCCTACTTGTGATCTCTGTCTGTCAAATAAACAAATAAAATCTTTAAAAAAAAAAAAAAAGAAACAAAATGTTTATTCCTATGACCAGAATGATGGTTGTACAAATATCTTATACTGAGATAAACTCATTAGTATTTTGGGAAAAAAATGAATTTTCATCAGTGCATCCAGAAAATAACTGAGTTTTTACTAGTGTTTTATATACTGGGGATACAGCAGAAAATAAGAAAGATAAGTCCCTGCCTTTATAGACGTTTTAGTCAAGAGTCATAAAAGCACAAGTATGAGAAGAATGTGATGGAGAAGAGTATAGCTGGGAAGAAACATTAAATAGACCAAAGTGGGGAACAGAATGTCATTTTAAATACTGGAGTAAGGGAAAGACCTACTGAGTAGTTAATATTTTAAAGGATTTCAAGGAGACAAGGCAAGCTATGAAGAATCTTGGTGGAGTGAAGTATCCAAACAGAGAAAATAGAAGGTTCAAAGAGGCTGAGGTGGGAGCATGCCTAGTATGTTCAAGGAAATGCAGAGGTAAGTGAGGCTAGAACAGAATGAGCAAAGGAATGATTTCATGGGGATGAGGTCAGAAAAGTAACAAAGTCATGTAAGACCTTCTACACTACTATAAATTCTTGTCTTTTACTATGAGTTACATGGAGAACCATTGCGGAGATTTGAACAAACGACAACATATGACCTTGTGTAAGGATCTTACTGATTGCTATGAATAGTCTACAGGGGGACAAATGCCAAAAGCAGAGAAGTTAGGCCAGAGACTAGTGAAATAATTCAGAAAAGATAATGGTATATTGGGTCAGACAGCAGTGGAGATAAACTGCAATTCTGGGTATATTTTGAAAATATCAGCAAGGTTAGTTAGAATACACTGAATTTACCTTGAGACAGGAAAAAAGGAGTGAAGGACGGCTCCAAGTTTTTATCCTGAACTACTAGCTTTACTGTTTCCCGAAATGGGAAAGACAGAGAAGAAAAGACTGGAACAATGTAAAGGAGCTTAGTTTTGGCCTTTAGTTCTAACGTGTGTTTTAGACATCCACATGGAGACGGTCAAGTAAGCTGCTGGATAAAGGATCTGCAGTTCAGAGCAAACCTGACAGGTGACTCAAGAGGGAAATGACAGGGGTCTCAAGATGTGGCGCTGGAACAACCGGATGTCTATGTGATATGAACTTTGATGAATGAACTTTGATCTCCACTTTGTATTACAAAAAAAAATTTAACTTGAAATGGTTCACAAACCTAAATGTAAAACCTAAAACTTCAAATGGTCTCAAAGACAACATAGGAAAATATTTTACTGTATTTGAGATAGCTATTTAAAGACAAGTAATAGACAGCAAAGACAAAATAGAACTAATTGCTTTCAAATTTCTTGTAAGGATACCTTAAATCTAACAATAAAAATCAAAAGAGAAAAGATGGGCAAATTGAAGGGTATTTTTAAAAGAGAAGACAAAAGCGGGGTACCTGGATGGCTCAGTGGGTTGAAGCCTCTGCCTTTGGCTCAGGTCATGATCCCAGGGTCCTGGGATCCAGCCCCACAGTGGGCTCTCTGTGGAGCAGGGAGCCTCCTCCCACCCACACCCCCCACGTACTTGTGATCTCTGTATGTCAAAAAAATAAATAAAATCTTTAAAAAAAGAAAAAAAAAAAGAAAAAATTTTTGCATGTATGATGGAGTTAAAGATTTTGTATAAAGAGTTTGTATGAAATAAAAAAAAATCTAAATTTGAACAAAATGAGCAAAGTGAATACAAAAACTTTTATTTTAAAAATATGATTAAAGGGATGTGTGGCTGGCTTAGTCTGTGGAGCATGCGGCTCTATCTCAGGATTATAGGTTCAAGCCCAACCTTCAATGTAGAGATTACTTAAAAAAAAAAAAAGAAAAGAAAAATAAAACTTCAGAAAAAATTAAAATAAGAAAATAAAAATGCAATTAAAGGATAAAGAAATTTATGTTACAACGCAGGAGAGATATCTTTTAAATTACACTTGTTTTACAAATGTTAAGTCAGAGGCTGTGTGGCACGGCCAAAGGGTGTGAGTGCTGTGGCCAATCTCCTGGAGTTCAAATATATCCAACTTTGAGACTTCTGGTAAATCCCTTTTGCCCGTTTCTTTATCTATCAAATAGGCAAATTCTATCTCGCAGGGTTATTGTGAGGATTAAATGATTCATCACATGTAAAGGGATCGTGTTTAGTAAACAATAACAAAAGTTAGCAATTAGTTCAATTGCCAAATTCTGGGGAAGCTACCAATGAAATGAATACTTTCCGACCTTGATGATGGCAATGTAACTGGCCCAAATCTTTTGGTAGATGTTTGGCATTTTGTATCAAAGCCATCAAAAGACTCATTGGCTTAGTAATTCCACTGCTAGCCATCTTTCCTAAGAAAATTACGTGGAATGCAGAAAAAAACCTTATACAGAAAACCATTATTGGTAATAGGTAAGCACTGTCAGCAACCTAAACATTCAACAACTGAGGAGTACGCTGTGATATACAAATTCAAAAGCAGCCATTAATGATGACTAGTAAAAACTATGTGGTAATAAAACTTTTTTATATAGTAACTTTTGAAGATCGCCAGTGCAACAGTGTTGCAACACTACAAAATATTTGAATAGAAGAAAAACTTACAGGACTTTCCAAATGTTGGTAGTTGAGGGAAGGGTGCTTGCTGATTAAGGTGTATTTTTGTGGTATCTATTCTGATCCACTGATTTCTCTTTTGACTATTACTGTAGCACCACAGTATTTAACAACTGAAATTTTAGTGTAATTTTCAAATACTGAAAGGCAGTTAATCTCTAAAGGAGCTCTTTTTTCTTCAGAGGAATACTGCCTCACTGCCTTCGCTGGTGACAACAGAAAGTGAAAAAAGTATCAGGGGAACACAGCTGTGGTAGCCTTTGGGGGCCCAATCATCACATCCCATATATAGCATCTGTTTCCACTGTACCTGCACCTGGCCCACAGCTTTTGGACCACAAAAAAACATTTGATAAATATCTGATATACTTTTTTGGCACCAGGCCTGTTGTACAGTATAGCAACAGTAAACTTTGACTCAAATCTACTTGTGAATTTGTGTATTTCAAGGGAAACTCTTTTTTTTTTTTTTTAAAGATTTTTATTTATTTATTTGACAGACAGAGATCACAAGTAGGCAGAGAGGCAGGGAGAAAGAGAGGAGGAAGCAGGCTCCCTGCTGAGCAGAGAGCCCGATGTGGGGCTCGATCCCAGGACCCTGGGATCATGACCCGAGCCGAAAGCAGAGGCTTTAACCCACTGAGCCACCCAGGCGCCCTCAAGGGAAACTCTTAACAGACAATATTTTCTTCTCATACTTAAAAAATTAGTTCTGAAATATCACAAATAAACCTAAGCACTCATGCACACTTCTTTTAAAAGTTTTTTTTGGATGGGCACCTGGCTGGCTTAGTCCATTGAGCATTTGACTTCAGCTCACTTCATGATCTCAGGGTACTGGGATGGAGTCCTGCATGGGGCTCCCCTCTCAGTGGGGAGCCTTCTCCCTCTGCTTCTCCCCCTGCTTGTGCTCTCTCTCAAATAAATAAATAAAATCTTTTAAAATAAATAAATATTTTTTGGATATGAAACTTATGAACATTTAAACACTAGGTATAAGAGCAATTTAATTGTATATTTACTATAACTATATCATCAAACCTAGGTTGTCATCAATTGTAACATGCATCCTTATTTTAGAGAAGTTGTATCTCAGAAATTATGAACTAGAGTAATTAACTACACAGCAGTGATTAACTCCATGAGATGCATGTGGGAGGTTCAGGGCATGAATATTAACCCATCTGTCTATTCTTATCAATGCGACCTTTAAACTATGCTCTGGCTTGGTTGAAATAAAGATATCTATAAATTAAAGTTGTAAAATAATATAATATTAAGCAGCAGGCATAGTGTGATGAGTAGGTTAAAGAATCAGATGTTTCAGACTGCCATAAAAAAGTGGCAGTATATTTTTAGCAGCTGTGTCATTCTTATTTAAACATAAGTTCCTAAAAATAAATTAACTACATAATTACAAATTTCACTCATTTTAAATAAAGAAATGACACAAGAGAACTATAGGCCAGGATTTCTGATGAACATAGGTGCAAATATCCTCGACAAAATACTAACAAACTGAATCCAACAATACATTAACAAAAATCATTCATCATAATCAAATGTGATTTACTCCCGGGATACAATGGTGATTCAATATTCATATATCAATCAATGTGATACATCATATCAGTTAAGAGAAAGGATAAAAATTGTATGATCATTTCAATAAATACAGAAAAAGCATTTGACAAAGTACAACATCCATTCATGATAAAAGTCCTCAACAAAGTAGGTCTAGAGGGAACATACCTCAACATAATGAAGGGCATATATGAAAAACCCACAATAAACATCACCCTCAATGGGGAAAAACAGAGCTTTTCCCCTAACACCAGGAACAAGTCAGGATGTCCACTCTCGCCACTTTTATTCAACATAGTACTGGGAGTCTTAGTCTCAGCAATCAGACAACAAAAAGAAATAAAAGGAATTCAAATCGGTAAGGAAGAAGTAAAATGTTTTACTATTTGCAGATGATGTGATACCATATATAGAAAAGCCTAAAGACTCCACCAAAAGATTACTAAAACTGTTAAGTGAATTGAGTAAAATCACAGGATATAAAACCAATGTGCAGAAATTTGCTGCATTTGTACATACTAATAATGAAGCAGCAGAAAGAGAAATTGAAAAAACAATCCCATTTACAGCTGTACCAAAAATAAGACCTATGAATAAACCTAACCAAAGAGGTGAAAGAACTATACTCTGAAAACTGTAAAATACTGATGAAAGAAATTGAAGAGAACATAAACAAATGGAAAGCAATCCCACATTCATGAATTAGAAGAAAAAACATTGTTAAAATATCTATACTACCCAAAGCTACCTACACATTAAATAAAATCCCTATCAAAGCACCAACAGCATTTTTTGCAACTAGAACAAAAAAATCCCAAGATTAATATGGAACCACAAAAGACTCTGAATAGCCAGAGCAACTTTGAAAAAGAAAAGCAAAGCTGGAAGCATCACAATTCTGGATGTCAAGTTGTAATACAAAACTGTAGTAATCAAAACAGAATAGTACTGGCACAAAAACAGATATACAGATCAATGGAACAGAACAGAAAACCCAAAAATTAACCTACAATTATATGGTTAATCTTATTAAATCAGGACAGAATATATCTAATCGAAAAAAGATAGTTTTCAACAAATGGTGCTGGAAAAACTGATCAGTAAATAGTAATAAAACTGGACCACTTTCTTACACCATACACAAAAATAAACTGAAAATGGATTAAAGACCTAAATGTGAGACCTGAAAACATAAAATTCCTAGAAGAGAACAAGGCAATAATTTCTCTGACATCAGCCATAACAACATTTTTATAGATATGTCTCCTGGGACAAAGGGAATTAAAAACAAAAATAAACTATTGGTTTCTATATCAAAATAAAAAGCTTCTGTACAGTGAAGGAAACAATCAACAAAACTAAAAGTCAACCCATGGAATGGGAGAAGGTATTTGCAAATAACATATCTGATAAAGGGTTAATATTCAAAATATATAAAGAACTGATACAACTCAATACTAAAAAAAAAATCCAATTACAAAATAGGCAGAAGACATGAACAGCTATTTTTCCAAATAAGACATCTAGATCGCCAACAGACATATGAAAAGATTTTCAACATCACTCATCATGAAGGAAATACCAATTAAAACCATGATGAGATACCATCTCACGTTTGTCAGAATGGCTAAAATTAACACGGGAAACAAAAGATGCTGGCAAGGATGCAAAGAAAGGAGAACCCCTCACACTACTGGCGGGAAAGCAAAATAGTGTGGCCACTCTGGAAAACAGTATGGAAGTTCTCAAAAAGGTAAAAATAGAACTATCCTATGACCCAGCAACTATACTACTAGGTACTTACCCAAAGGCTACAAACATACTGACTTGAAGGGGCACATGCGCCCTGACGTTTACAAGCGCCATTATCAATGACAGGCAAATTAAGGAAAGAACCCAACTGTCCACTGACTGATAAATGGATAAAGATGAAGTCATAAATATAGTGGAATATTACTCAGCCATCAAAAAGAAGTCTTGCCATTTCCAAGGACATGGATGAAGCTAGAGTGTATTATGCTAGGTGAAGTTAGTCAGAGAAAGAAAAAAACAACCATATGATTTCACTCATATGTGGAATTAAAGAGAGAAAACAGATGACATATGGGAAGGGGAAAAAAGAGAGGGAAGCAAACCATAAAAGAGACGATAGAGAACAAACTGAGGATCGATGGAGGGGCGGTAGGCGGGGAATGGGCTAAATGGGTGATAGGTATTAAGGAGGGCACTTGTGTTGAATGTGATTTAAATTCTACTCCTAACACTAGTATTACACTGTATGTTAACTAATTAGAACTTAAATAAAAATTTGGAAAAAAAAAACATTAAAAATAGAACTCCTAGGGCTCCTGGGTGGCAGTCTGGTTAAGCGACTAACTTTTGGATTCAGCTCAGGTTGTGATCTCAGGGTAGTGAGATCGAGCTCTGCATCAGGCTCCATGCTCAGCACAGAGTTGCCTTGAGATTCTCTCTCTCCTTCTCCCTCTGCCCCTCCCACTCATGCTCTCTCTCTCAAATAAAGAAATAAAACTTAAAAAAAAAAAAAAAAAAAAAAAAGAACTACCCTATGATCCAGCAAACACACTACTGGGTATTTATCCAAAGAATACAACAACACTAATTCAGAAGGATAAATGCACCCCTTTGTTTACAGCAGCATTATTTACAATAGCCAAGATGCAGAAGCAGCTCTACGGTTCATCGATAGATGAATGGATAAAAAAGATGTGGCGTATATATACATACAAAATGAAGTATTATTCAGCCATAAAAAAGAATGAAATCGTGTCATTTGCGATGACATGGAGGGAGCTAGAGAGTATAGTACTAAGTGAAATAAGACACAGAAAGACAAATACCTTATGATTTCACTCATACATGTAATTTAAGAAACAAAAGCAGCAAAGGAAAAAAAAGAGAGAGAGAGAGACAAAACAAGAAATAGATTCGTTACAGAGAACAAACTGATGGTTACCAGAGCAGAGATGGGCAGAGGGCAGAGGCACCTGAAACAGGAGATAGGGATGAAGGAGGGCCCTTGTGATGAGCATCAGGGGATGTATGGAAGCGCTGACTCACTGCACTGCACACCTGAGACTAATATAACACTATAGGTTAGCTAAAGTGGAATGAAAATTAAAGAAAAGAAATTAAATATATCTAAGATATATCTGGGAGTAAAAACAAGAAGATACAGAAAAATGTGATTAGCACGATTTTACATTTGTACAAAATAAATCAATATAAAAAACATATCAAAAATAAGACAAAACAAAATCTGCTTTATGTCACTCTAAAGTATGCAAACTGTACTCTGATAAAAACGTGAGGCTTTTTTTATGCCTTCCCCAGAAAAATACAAATTGTACCCTGAATTTGAGTTACCCCCACATAGTATATGGAGCTACAGAGAAACATAAAACCTCACCTCAGAGCTATTGATGGCCAAAGCTTGAAGGAGCAGTTTAGTGGCATCAAGATGGAGACCATAGTGAATCAAAAGGTTGGCCAAGTTCACAAGAGGAATGTCCTGGTATTGAAGTGGAGCCAAATTCAAAGCTCTCTGAAGACAGGCAATAGCAAAAGTGCTGTTTCCTACCGCTCTCCAGTAGAGTCCAGCTTCATTGAGTATCAGCCAGACGGGGGCATTTGGCTGAAAAACCCAAAATACCTCAGATGCCGAAAGAATACAGTACTAGTTCTAACAAGGATTTTTAATGCATGCATTTTAATTTTTAATTACAAATACTAAGCATTTAAATTTCAGCTGTCTAAAGCAGGAGACTTACCTTATTAATAGCGTGAAATAAGAATGACCCAATTTCTTCTTCTGGGATAGTATAGTTATTAATACGGGAAAGCAAAATCTGAAAACATCAAAAGGAAGACTGACTCAATTGAAAATAACAGGGAAGACATTTGAGAAAATTCTATAGATAGCAGTCTTGAGCTCCTCAGGAACAGCTAATTTGAATAGACACTTATAATCATGTATTTATATATATAAAACACGAGGTCATCACCAACAGGTGTTGACCTGCTTATATGAACGCCCTAGTTTCCTCTAACTAAAACACGTTACAAGATGTATACCACATACACATACCCCATTAAATTCAACCTAAGTATCCAAAATCAAAAGAGAAATTATTCAAAAGACAATAGTATGTAATACCCAATGGCAACAAAAACCTTCTATCTTTCCTAGCTGGAAAACCACTGGATCTGCAACTACGCTATGTTCTTGCAACATGTGTGTAACTGTGAGTAACTCTAAGGTGGGGATCATGGTCTATTTATCTTTCCTAGGAATCCAAACAGTGCCTGGTACATAATGTTTTCCACCTCAGTAAATGTTTGTTGACTGTCAGTAGTAACTGTTCACAGTTTTAAAATTAAGTTTTAAAAAGGTTGTTGTGATGGTCTGTTTTCTCTGCAAAAAACTAATCTTTCATTTGTATCTCTGGAATGGTATCTAATGTAGAATTTCTAGTCAGTAATATAACACTCTTCGTTATACATAACTAGCAGGAATTAAGGTACAAAGCATAATGGAATTTATCTATAGTATCTGTAAATTCATACAAATTCATACAAACTTCCAAGGACCTTACAAAAGGCCACAGGGTTGAAAAGGCTACAAAGAGAATCTTCAAGCTTTTGATTTATACAGACTTCTGGAGACTTGGGAGGATGCAAAGCTAAACTGAAGGGGTCAGAATGGCCCCCACCAGATGAGCCCCAACAAGTAAACAGAGAGATCTGTGTTGCTCATCTTTGCGGCACTCTTATTCAAAAGAATAAGAGTGCGTGAGCACCCTGAAGCATACTTCCCTGACACTCCTTCAATAGCATGAAAGTCTTCTTAATGATTCTACCAATTCTTTAAGAGTTTTAAAAAACTTCAAGTTCAATAACTGCCTTCTATCAAGTTTTCGTTCCACCTAAGAGGCTTGTGAAGTCACCCAGAATGGACGGCAATAAACACCAGCCTACGTGAGCCTTACTTTTCGTGCATGGTCATCTGGCATTTTGGCTTTCAGATCCATGCGGACCTCTAATTCTTTGACTAAGTAGGACAGAGTCTGGCTTTTTCTGAAGTCAGTTATGGAACAGTCAGGGGTTTGGGCCTCTTCTTCTGAAGAATAATCATCACTGCTGAGTTCGTGGATCCTGGCACAAGAAAAAGGAACAAGATTCATATTTTCAAAGTTTGGGTGATTTCAAGATAAAGACTTAACCTTTCAAGTCCAAGGCTGGTGCTCTCAAAGAACTGCCAGATGATAATCATGCAGAATCAAGTGCTTTGCCAAATCCATCAGCACTTGCCTGAGTCCTTTGTTTTCCGGTGGCAGAAAATACGTTGGTAATTCCCCGCCAAGAGGGACTCTAGGATAGCTTTCTGCACAATCTGCTCTTTTAGGCCAAAGAATATGCTGTTTGTCCTAATAAAGAGAAAAAATTTCTCATAAGTTTCCTTGGATTCAATATTTCAACACGCTAAATAAACTTTTTAAAAGAATATAAACATATTAAGATAACAACCATTTAGTATTTTAAAAAAATTGTAGACACTATCATGTAAACTCTATCATGTTCCTTCTACTGAAGACTTTTAGTCTATGTCAGTAATTCTATCTGCTTTACCATAGACTGGTTCAGGGTTGGGCAGGCCTAAGTCAGCTGAGCCCCATGAGATACAAGGAGAGGCTTGCTTGGGGCTTGTGAGAAAGAAAAGCCAGTCTTTGTCTCCTTTGCTACATAGGAACAAAGAACATGTTGCTCCAAGTTGCTGCTGGCTGTTACCTCATGACCATGAGGAAGACAAGCATTAGGATGAAACCTATACCGGGGATGGCAAATTGAAGAAAAGGAAAGAAACGGGTCCCTGATGACATCACTGGTCCATTTAATTAACCAAACCCAAAGCTTGCTCTCATCTCTGGACTTTCTATAATATGAGGCACATTTTCTTTTAAGCCAGTTTAAAGTAGAGTTTATGATTTGTACCTGAAAACATATATGAGCTTAAAAAACTGGCACAGAAAACTATTTTTCCCTGAACTAAGATGGTTTCTTTTCCAATGCCAAAGTTTAACAATTGTTTTGATATGTAAAATGTTCATTTTTCTAAATATACATAAGATACACCAGAGGCTTATTAAACTTAAATCTTGGAGTTATCAAACTTTTGGGAATTTATTTTACACAGAATTAAATCTAAGTGGCTATATTAATTCTGAGAGAATATAAACTGGATTGAATTCTAAAAATTTAATACTGTATAAAATACACATGGTATCTGTCCTCATACCTTGGTATCCCCATGGGCTAACATACAATTATTTCTTAGCTAGTCAGAAATACATATTTATTGGGGTGCTTGCGTTGCTCAGTCGGGTAAACATTTGCCTTTGGCTCAGGTCACAGTGCCACAGCCCTGGGATCAAGTCCCACTTTGGGTGCCCTGCTCAGTGGGAAGCTTGTTTCTTCTCCCTCTTCCTCTGCTACTCCCCCTGCTTGAGCTATCTCTCTCTCTCAAATAAATAAATAAAATCTTAAAAAAAATACATACTTATTAACTTATTATCTGTATCATCTGATAGAATATAAGGTCCAGCAAAGAGCTTGCATGCCGTATCCACAGTACCAGCCTGACGCACAAATAGGAGCTCAATAAAAGAATGCTGATTAAAAAGTGAAATGTAGCTGGCCCTTGAAAAGCACAGCTTTGAACTATGCAGGTCCATTTACACGTGGATTTTTTTTTTTTTATAAATACAGTGCAGTACTATATATGTATTTTTTCTTCCTCATGACTTTCTTAATAACATTTTCTTTTCTCTAGCTTACTTTATTTTAAGAATACAATACATAATACCTACAACATAAGAAAAAGTGTTAATCTACTGTTTATGTTCTCAGTAAGGCTTTGGTCAATAGTAGGCTATTAGTAGTTAAGTTTTTGGGGAATCAAAAAAGTTATATGCAGATTTCTGACTGCGTGGGTCAGTCGCAGAGTCGCTAGAGGGGTCGCTAGAGGGGTCGGTCCCTCTAGCCCCCATGTTGTTCAAGGGTCAACTGTATATAGAAGCATATACTTAGGTCAAGTTTAGAAACTTTTGAGGGTTGGTACTTATACTCAGAGCCCAAAGTTTTGAACCAAAATTGGTCTATATGCCTCACTTGATTGGGAAGAAGACCTCAAGACAGACCCGGTGCCTTGCTAATCTACTACTAGGAGAATGCCTTCTGTTTAATAGAAGTTGACTAAGTATTTGCTGAGCTAAGCTGAACAGGGATAAGGACCGTCACTTCTTTCAGAAATCTTGTCTGAAAAAAGTGCTTCATCATCCTTTATTAACTTACCCTATATGCATCAGAATCCCTGCCCCAGATCCAGAGAATGGAATGGGCTACAGGAGAAGACTTGACCAAATCACTGATATCACTCTGATTTGCCTGAACATCAAAATTCACAGACATCATACTGGAGGTTGATGAATCCTCACCAAACTAGAAAATGAAAAGAAAAGTTGAATCAAACTAGAAGCAGAAAAGAAGCTGTGATTAAGATTTAATCCAACTCAAAACCTCAGTGAATACTCAAACCCAGGAGGAAATCTGAAAGTAGGTCAGTAATAAAGTAATCAGAGCTTTACATTTTCAGAACTAGGCTCCAACACTATTCTCTCAGAAAATGTATAATTTAGCAACTTTTAATCAACTATTATTGGAGTATGAGAAAAATGGCATGGATTCTTCCTTTCTTTACTGTCCCTTTACTTGCCTTCTGTGATTTAGTCTCTTTTAAGTTTAAACATGAGCTGATTATCTAAGATGTTTGGTTCATTATTGCCCTACCCTGTCTAGACTAAAATGATTGGTACTCAGTAGAATTAGTGTGCTGTGTGAGAAGCAAGGAACTTGAAAAAGGGCTCTCAGGAGTTTAATATAGCTATGATTTAGGCATTATAACCATTATACAATCAACTCCCAATATAAATATAGCCTCCCTCCAAACCAAGGTAAATCAATGCTTGATATTCTTAGGGAATACCCCCATTCCTGTTTATTTCTAAAACATTGTTACATAAGGGAATGGGACCAGGATGGGAGGGAGTAGAAAAGAATGGATTCATTCACTATGTAACAGAGATACAACTTATGGATATAGAATACTGAAGCTACACTAGTACAGGGGAGTCTTCCAAATGGTCTGTCTTGAGACCATCATGATAACCAAAAGTCACCTTGGTTTCAGTCTGTATCATTTGTAAATATTATTCCCTTTTTTCCCCCTTAAAATAATGTTTGGATTTAAGACAGGGAGCTATAGGGGCACCTGGGTGACTTAGTCGGTTAAGCATCCACCTTCAGGTCAGGTCATGGTCCCAAGGTCCTGGGACTGACCCCTGCATCAGGCTCCCTGTTCCACGGGGAGCCTGTTTCTTCCTCTCTCTCTGCTGCTCCCCCTGCTCATGCTCTCTGGCTCTTTCTCACAAATAAAGAAATATAATCTTAAAAAAAAAAAAAAAAAGATAGCTATAATATCAGCTGTGTAAGTCTGATGTCCCTTTACTGTGTTTGAAAACTAAACATGGGATATTGCTAGGAACTAGTTGACAAAAATCATGGGAAGCATTTGGTCTTTATTACTAATTCTCCCCTAAACTGTCTCTTAATTTTTGCTTCTTTTTCTCAATGAGTTCTGGGATTTTTTAGACTAAAAAGTACTAATTCTTCATCGTTTGTCCTCCTAGAGAAGCTGTTCTGATTAATTATCTTAACTGCTCATCTCTGAAAATTCCTGTATCTATGATTAAAGATATGATAGGTTTCAATAGGATATGATAAACTTCACTTTATTTCCAATATCCTTTTGGAAGATATTTCAAACTCTGGTTGTGCTTATTATCTGCTATCAGTCCAATTAGATGCCCTCTGGTATCATTATAAATAAGTATTATTTCTTCCCAACTAGTTAGCCTAGGATTGTATATGACTTAATGCATATGTGTGTGTGTGTGTGTGTATACACACATGTCTATGTATGGATACTCACAGAGAAATAAAGAGAGAGAAAATACCCATGCCATGTAGCAATAGTGCTTAATAAAAATTTCCTGTTGATAATAATCATTTTGTTAATGTTTTTAGTTGAAGCAACATAACTGGACTGATGACTCGAGGGAAGAGCATGGCTACTCTTCCCCAAATTTTAAATTACTGGTCTTACTCTAGCAAGTTAAAAGGGAGATGCAGGCTTTGAGTTAATACAGCCCAATCTAGCTCTCATGGTAAAGGAGAAAAGAAACAAAGACATATACAGCTAGTCCTTGGGGGGACTGGAAAGGTCATGCAAGAAGTAACTGAGTACTATCTACAAAATCTGACTTCATAAACATACTCAAAATCTTAAATTAGTCACAAATTTGGGGATCAAATATACAAGGAATCAAGGGGGAAAAGCAATATTAAGCAGTATTACTCTTAGATATGCAAAGTTATAAGAGCTAGAAGATAGCAAGAAAAAGACCTGAACATAGTCCACATTTTCAAAAATATCTCCACGATGGTAGCGCACAGGTTGGTCCCACTGGCAATGTAAACTATGCTGCTGGTTGACCAGACGGCATATCTGATGATTTCCTGGAATAAGAAAGGAAAGTACAATTTTTGAGAAACATCAGCAACACCAACATGGTTTCTTTGGTCTGAGTCACTCAGTTTCAGAGCCTGGCAAAGTACTTACACAGGGGGTACCATACACGGAAACACTCATTAATAGTTAGCTAAATTAAATCGTTATAAAGAAGTCTCAGTTTCTCTAACTATAAAAAAAAAAGGGGGGTTCCACTAAATCACCAAAATATCTTCTGGTAATTACATTCTGTGACAGTAAAATCTATTAATTACATTGTTTTAAGAGACTTTTGCCATCTCTCTGGAGATAATCTGCTTTATATAGTTCATAATTCTGTTTCAAAATTATTACAAGAGCTCTAGTTATATTGTAATACAGAGCAAGCAGTAAATAACCCAAAGAACTGAACATACTCTTTATACTCAAAATAGCAAAGAAAACCTAGTATGTGGATTGTAAAATGGACTTTAAATGGTCACAGCTAAGGTTCAAAGATTTAAGAGACCTTCCATATCAATATTCTATTAATTTATTCTTTGATGTCACCTGTTAGATCTGCTCCCTTAGGGTTTCATTAGAAGTGAAACATTCTGGATATAACCAAGTCACTGATATCCTGTCAACCCAACTGTCCTTAGACAGTGGTTTTAACTTCTGGGTCATGGACTCTGAGAGATTTTAATAAAAGCTATATGCCTTCTTTTCAGAAAAAAAATTGTGCACATACATATTACAGCATGTAATTTTTGGGGAGGATTTCAGAATC
The DNA here is from genome assembly GCF_022355385.1 of Mustela nigripes. Lineage (NCBI taxonomy): Eukaryota > Metazoa > Chordata > Mammalia > Carnivora > Mustelidae > Mustela > Mustela nigripes. Next base: position 3,339,339 of record NW_026739562.1, on the reverse strand, counting down.
CCCTGAAACTAATCCACTGACCAAGGTTAAGAGTTCCTGCTTGAGACAAATTCTAGCCTAAAATCTTACTTCTAAAATAAAATATTTGTTTTTAAGGGAGGAAGAAAAATAAGACAGCCTTATTGCCAGTGTTGGCTTGGTAGTGGATGGTTTGTTTCAAGGGTGTGTGTGGCTTGTGTTTACTTGGTATAAGGCCATGTTACTCACATTGTGTTTTCAGACCAGCAACAACAGCCATCAAATAAGAGCTTGCTAGAAATTCAGAATCTCAGGTCCTACCTCAGAAGAATCTGCATTTTAACAAGGTCTCCAAGAGATTGGCATGCTTACTAAATCAAACAACTGTTGTTAAGACTTCTAAGATCGAAAAGATTTAATTTTTACTTTAAAATGTGAATTAAAAAAAAACTTGATGACTTGATTTTAAGACTGAGGGAAGTCATAAGCACAACTTTATACTGCATTAGGGCTACACAAAAGTTATGAAAGTAAAACATGCTAGAAGTAAACTTCCTAAACTGTCTTTATTTGGAATCAATACTCACCTAACTGTGCTTCTTTTGCCATCTGTGTCTCATGGATGATATTTCTTAAGATTTGCTCTTCCTGAATCAGCTTATGTTTTTCTAGGATCTCCTGCTGTCTCAGGTAGTGGTCATGCTGCTTTTGATATTCTTTCAACTCATTCAGTGTTCGCTGGAGGGATCTTAACATTTTTATAACACCAGGAAAAAGTTATAGATCTTTAAAACGGAATTTTTAGACCTTTTAAAAAATATTATTTATTTATTTATTTATTTATTTGACAGACAGAGATTATAAGTAGGCAGAGAGGCAGGCAGAGAGAGGGGGAAGCAGGCTCCCTGCTGAGCTGAGAGCCTGGTGCGGGGCTCGATCCCAGACCCTAATATCATGACCTGAGCCGAAGGCAGAGGCTTAAGCCACTGAGCCACCCAGGTGCTCCTAAAACTTAATTTTTAAACCCACATACTGTATAGATTTTTTTCTGGTCCTCAGCAATAATTGCTAGTTTCTTCCTTTTAACATACATACAAACACTGTAGTACAAATTTAAAAATGGGGGCAAAATAAATCTATTGTTTTACTAAAAGTTAGAGGCAAAAAGATGGATGCAAAATTCTTCCCTTACAAAGGGCTCTTTTGATATTAAATGGTGTATTGGACTGTTCAGGTACCCAAAAGATATAGTGATACACTATAAATCTTGACATATTCAACAACTATTCTATTTCCCCCCACAAAGTCCGTGTTAGTTCTACTGCCACCTTTTCATCTTTTCTTTTGATTCTACATAAAGACAAGGTGAAGAGAAAGGGCCAAAAGTACCTCGCTCTTAAACTCTAGCTCCTTGTATTTGTGGATTTTTGGGAAAAAAAAAAACACAGAAACCCGGCTTCGAAAGACATTTTGTGTACCAGTTGGTATCAATAAATCAGCTGCCTGATTATATTCAGTCACAGAATCATTTTTACCTACTACATCGTAACACATGGAGATTTACGAGTTATACAGATTGTGTACGAGAGAACCAATTTGCTTAGCCAGGACAAGTTCTGATCAGGTGTAACAGAAGCCAGTATAAACAAATAAGTGGTCATTCCTTCCTTTTCACCACATTATGCTTTAAAATGATTGGAAAATTAAAATGATTGGAAAATAAGCAAATGCAATAGTTTAATGAGTTCCAAATCTCCATTTAATTCTCTAATAATCAAAAATTGCCTCAAAACATGGAGGCTAATTCCGTAAGAATAATTCATTTCCAGTTATGTGAAGTTTCCTAACTGGCCCTACTACTTATGGAATCAAATACATTTTTATTAAGTATATTGCAAGGACCAAGTACAACAGCACTTCATCACTGCACAATTTACAGAAATTGGATTAAAATATGGGCCAAATAATGTTTCTCAATGTCACTTAACTAATGTAACATTAGCCCAATCCTAGCATCTAACGGGGAGAAAGAGCAAATGCAGCATGTGCAAGTTATTTTTCCGACAATGTATTCTGTGGAAACTAAAACATAACCGAATTTCTAATTATCTGGCAGCGCCCCTACTCCATCATAAAAGTAACTGATGGTCGAAGTATAAAGACCTAAATGACAGAATTTACTGCAAACATTCTCCAGTTCCTGGAATTCATACTATTAAAGATTCCTCTACACAACCTCTGAGTTGTGCTAACCCACCCTGGATCTGAAGAAAAGGGACAGGACTAGCAGCAGTGAAGAGGTGTTTTTAATTCTAATGCACAAATTAACACGGGCATTACCCTACCCAGGTCTAGCTTATGATTCTAGAGTGCTACGGTTTCAGTAACATTTTCTCTCCCAATTACCTATGTTGAGCTTCCAATTTCTGCTCGAGTTTTTGCTGACAAAGGACAGCATGCTTCCTCTTTATAGCCTGCTCAAAGCCAGGTTTGGCCTGCAAAGCATGGTCATAACAGAGCACTGAGTGGTTATACTCTCCCAGCATCTGAAGAGACAAAAACAAAACAAAACAAAACAAAACAAAACACACACACACACACACACACATATATACACACAGGAGGAAAACATTAGTCACAGCATGGTTGGACCTGCCCAAACCCCCTAACGACTTACAAGATCACACTTACATCTCACTCTGTAGCGAACATTATTTTTAATAATTTTGTTTTGTTTTATTTATTTATTCATTTGAGAGAGATAGAGAGGCAGAGGGAGAGGGAGCAGCAGACTCCCCACTAAGGTGGGAGCCCAAGGTGGGGCTTGATCGTGGGTCCTGGAATCATGACTTGAGCCGAAGCAGACGCTTTACCATCTGAGCCACCCAGGTGCCCCTGGCGAACACTATTTTTGATCAGTGACCAAATCCACAACATAAGATATGCTGCACGATTGCTTAACTAGAAAGTAGTGCTATCTTCAGAGGGGTACTCTGCAGGAATTTAAGACTCCTATCAACTTAATTATTTTTCTTTTTTGTCAAGAGGCTAGGACCATTAGGATACATTATTATGTTGAGGTATTTTCCCCCTAATTTCTTCATTTCCATTCCCTTTTCTTCGTTCAGACCAAAAGAGGAAGGGGTGGAAAAAGGTAATTTTTTAGTTGAAAATAAAATTTAAAAAGAAAAGGAAATAGCAACTGGTTTGGCTCATGAAAACACAAAGTTGTATTTACTGCATATATATTTCCCAAAGTGTAATAGCTGGTGAAGAAGTCACTGTCATCCAGGGCTGCGTGGACCACCACAGCAGCATCTGCAGAGAAGTGTGCTCTGTGCAGCACATTTGCCAAGTTGACCAGGGCAATGTCTTTATTGTGCCTACAAGAGAAGGAGAGGTGCAATTCGGTGTTAGGAGAGATGTGTGTGCTCTGTGACTCCGTGTAACTATTTAACAAGAGAATATTACATTCGAAGTTATTGAACTTAGAAAAATAACTTTGAGTGTACTGATAGAGAAAATAATTGAAGAAAATCCTACTGTTCATTTTTATATAGCTCATGGTGCTTATTCAATCTGACAGCTATGAATTTTGCCATAGAAATAAGGTTGGGCAGATACTTTATGGCTGTAAAATGTATTTAGGGCTCATTATTTGCTTTGAGAAAAATTTAATTTATGCTAATTCCTCCAGGCAAGGTCCTTATAGTCAAGTTTCAAGTGAACCAGAGGGCCTCTACATTATGTATTTTTTCCTTAATGGAAATCAGAAAGATATTGTGCTATTAACAGCGTGAACTCTTTGACATCTGTCATTTTTTTGTGATGGGACTAAATTCTTTGAACAGGTACAGAGGAAAGTGTTAAGTACAACACAATGCTTCTTCACATTGTTTTCTTATGTGCTGCTTCTTTACCAGTCTTGATTTATATGGAGAATCAGGAAGTCCAGAAAGGGAGAAAACTTACCTGGAAGAGAAGTGAAGTGCTCGCATGGCACATTCCACTACTTGATACGGCTCATTCTTTATTCTCCAATAAAATGAAGCCATGTTATACAGTACCCATGAGGAAGAATTCTAGAGATTAAACAAATAAGAACAATCCAACACAACTCATCACACTTTCTTCGACTCAGAAAGTTCAAAATGAGCACCTTCACTATTCTGTCTCTTCTGAAATTTAAGCTGAAGAACAATACATTACACCAATGAATAAGCAGGGGACAAAGTACCAAGAGACTATATCTGTCAAAGGTGCCTCCTGATCACCAGCGGAGCAAGTACGTGACTTCAGGTGTCATCTCCATGGAGAGACCACTCAAATTCAAGCTCTTGCTCCCAGAGGGAAATTAAGCTGAAAAGCCCACCAAGTGACCCAAACTTGTTGATTCCTATTTCAGGACTTTAGAAGTTAGGACCTAACCTACTTAGAAATGCCAGTTGTTCCAACATGAAATTCCTCAAGTTAACAAAGTTTCCTATTTATTTAAATATCTGAATGAAGGTACATATGTAAGCAAAAGGCAGGCTTATCCTTTTGTAAATGATGAATTTTTATTTGTTCTTCTTTCATCTGTGTTCACAATCCAAACCTTCACTGCTAAAAATTATGTCTTTAGTATAGAGTAGTAAGTGTATTATTTAGTGAAGTTAAACAGAAATTGAGATAGGTTTGCTTCTTCTGTGGCCTGGATTTATAACATATACTAATTTCAACCACACAAAGGTCTAAACACTGAACTGGACCATGACAAAAACTCAGTGTAAATCGTTTAAGCCCATGTAGAGAAATTTCAAATTTGGCATGGCAAAAAGAAGTCATATGAAGTTAAAAAAAAAAGTTATAAAATTTAATATAAACTGGGAAAAGTATATATGACAACCACTGTTTATTATCTTTAATACATAAAGAGCTCTAAAAAAGAAAGATAATACAAGACAAAATACAAGAGAATATGGATCAAAAACATGCACAGACAAATTCAAAAGTTCAAAACAATGGTCAATTAGCAGGAAAATGATGTAAAACTTAAAGAATATAAAGAAAAAAGATACAAATTTTCCTTTTATAAATTCGCAAAAATTAAAAAGAATGTCAACAGTCATTGTGGGCTATACTAGGAGTTGTGAGTATATTAACTTCAGATATTAACTGTAGAAATGTTAGTGAATGCAACATTTCTAGGGGACAGTTTGCAACATTATATAAAAAGCCTTAAAATATGATTACACTTTGATGCCCACAATTCCACTATTAAAATTTTAGGGGCACCTGCGTGGCTCAGTGAGTTAGGCGCCCAACTCTTGATTCGGCTCAGGTCATGATCTCAGGGAAATGAGATCAAGCCCTGCATTAGGCTCAGAGTGCAGAACCTGCTTAAAGAATCTCACAATCCCTCTCTCTGCCCATCACCTGCCTACCGCCCCTGTGTTCTCGCTCTCTTAAGAAAAAAAAAAAAAAAAATCTTGTGAGAATAACTGTTTTAACTATAAAGATGTGTAAAAATAAAAAGATTACATCGTAAGATAGTAATGATCTCTGAATGTTTTTTAAAATTTTCTCTTTTATAGATTTTTTTTAATGTAGACTGAATTTTTTCCAAAAGGACAAATTGTTTTCTTCAAAAAGAGTTATTTTTAATATTAAAACTAAGTATAATTCTGCATTAATCAGCTTTAAGTATTCCCTCTTCAAGAAATGTATAGAATTTGTAAGTGATGCAAATAAGGGTATAACACTTGCATATGTTGTTAAGGGATATGTGCCACTTTCTTTCAGATTTGACTTAAGACTTATGTTTCAGTCTGTTTTGACAGCCCTTTGAGAAAGTTTTTTTCAAATTAACAAATGCTTTGAGTTTTATCTCTTACGTTCAGACTTTATTTTGTGAATTGGGACCAAAAAATCGATTACAAATTCTATAGGAATAAGTTAAAACACCGTGATAAGTAAACTATGATGGTCTATATATGTGTGTGTGTATATATATATATATGAAGTATATATTGGAATATATTGGAAGTAAGAGAAATCACAATATATTGGAAGTAAGAGAAAAACACATCTTTAAAGGAGAAACTTTTCTGTAAGATTTCTCATAAAATTCCACTGTCAATACTTTTTCCTTCTCTTGGACACCTTTTCCCTTGGCTTTTAGGAGACCGCATTCTTCTGGATACCCTTTTGGATCTCTTTTGCTGAACTCTCCCCCTATGCTTGACAGCTAACTGTGGGAGGACCAGGGACTCAGAGTGGCCTCTTCTCAAACTTCCCTCTCCTCTAGATGAGCTCATCCAGTCCCATGGCTACAAACACTCCTTACTTAATTATCCTTTATCTATCTATCCAGCTCTATCTATCTATCTATCCACCCTCCTGGAGCTCAAGTCTCTTTTAGGTATTTTTTTTTTTTTTTAAGATTTTATTTATTTATTTGACAGAGATCACGAGTAGGCAGAGAGGCAGGCGGGGGTGGTGGGGGAGGGGAGCAGGCTCCCTGCTGAGCAGAGAGCCCCAGGTGGGGCCGATCTTAGGGCCCTGGGATCAGGACTTGAGCCGAAGGCAGAGGCTTTAACCCACTGAGCCACCTAGGCGCCCCAGGTATTTCAAAATTTAATGTGACCAAAGCAGACTCTATCTTCTGTTCCTCTACCCCAGCACTGCTCTTCCTTCAAGTTGCTCATGCCAAGACTTCAGGAATTATTCTCAATTCTTCTATTCCCTTCATTCCCCACATCTAACTCATCAGCTTCTAAACTTCTAAACATTTCCTGAAATAGTTTAAGTCCCTCCATTTCCAAAACTAATCATTCTAGTCCAAGCTATGTCATCTCTCTCATGAATTACTGCCCACAGCCTTAGAACTCTCTGTTTTCAGTTTGGGTTCCTTCAGTCATTTCTCCAACTAAGTTTAAGAGTATATTTTTAAAAATAGTAATTGAGGGGCACCTGGGTGGCTCAGTCATTAAGCATTTGCCTTCGGCTCAGGTCATGATCCCAGGGTACTGGGGTCGAGTCCCACTTCGGGCTCCCTGCCCTGCGGGAAGCCTGCTTCTCCCTCTCCCACTCCCCCTGCTTGTGTTCTCTCTCTTACTGTGTGTGTCTCTGTCAAATAAATAAATAAATAAATAAATAAATAAAATCAATCTTAAAAAAAAAATTTAATTGAATTATGTCATTCCTCTGCTCTAGCCTCTAGTCTCCCACACTCAGGTTTCAGTGCACAGAGTCCTTACTCTAGTTTTCAGAGTCCTGCTTAGTCTGGCCCTGGTCTACATCTTTGGCTCCTTTCCTCTCCTTCCCTCACTAGGCTCCAACCTTACGGAGCTTCACCTATTAAAGACTGTATCTTAGTGTCTCTCCCTAGCCCCCTGACCCTGTCAATTTACATGTGGAAGCCCTAACCCCCAGTGTGACTATACATGAAGACAGGGCCTAGGAATAGGTGCTAAAGGTTAAATGAGATCCTAAGAGTAGGGCCCTAATCCAATAAGGCCAGTTCCTTCATAAGAAGAGGAAAACATACCGGATCTCTCCCCCCACACACACAGAGAAGGGGACATGTGAGGACACAGTGAGAAGGTGGTCATCTGCAAGGCAGGAAGAAAGTCCTCAGCAGGAATGAATCAGCCAGCACCTTATCCTGGACTCCCCAACGTTCATAACTATGAGAAAGAAGTTTCTGTTGTTTAAGCCACCCAGTCTGTGGTATTTTATGATGGTAGCCTGAGCAGACTACTACACTACTGAGCTCATGAAGTCTTCAGAGCCTTTCCCTTGGCTTAGAATACTCTTCCTTGACTGCTGACTTTTGGTTCCTTCTTGTCATTCAGGTATTAGCTTAAATTTCACCTTTAGAGAGAGGAGGACCCTAACTGTTCAATCTAAAGTAGCCACACAATTACCCTCTACCTTAATTTTCTATAGAGAACTTACCACTATGATCTACTTTCAACTAACCAACCTCTGAAGGTATTTTAAATCCTAGGCCAGTTTTCCTAGGTAGTTTTTATAACTCATCAAGTTCTGGGGCAGCAATGTTTTACATTACCTTCAGAAAAACAAGATGAAGACAGTAACTTGGCTATAAAATCATCAAAAAATATATATATGCCATATTTGAATAAACATATAAACATATAATAAACTCTATATAAATCTTGCCTGTTCACATTTTACCTAGTACCATTATAATACTGCTTAAAAACTAGCCTCCATTTTGGGGCACCTGGGTGGCTCAGCCGATTAAGCATTCTGCTCTTGGTTTTGGCTCCAGTTGTGATCTCGGGATCATGGGACTGAGCCCTGTGTCAGGTTCCACACTGGGTGTGGAGCCTGCTTTGATTCTCTCTCTCCCTCCTCCTCTGCCCGTTGCCCCACTCTAGTGTGCTTGTTCTCTCTCTCTCTCTTTTAAAAAATCTATCTATCTCTTTATTTATCTATCGGGGCTGGGGGGAGAGACAGAGAGCCCACAAGTCGGCAGAGTGGCAGGCAGAGGCAGGGAGAGAAGCAGGCTCCCCACTGAGCAAGGAACCCAATTCGGGACTTGATCCCTGGGCCGAAGGCAGCGGCTTAATTTTCTGAGCCACCCTGGTATCCCTTTTATGGGGACTCTTTTGCTTACTCTTTTTTGAATAAGTAAATAAATAAATAGTAATTTCTTTTTCTTTCTTTTTTTTTTTTTAAGAAAGGAAAGAAAGAAAGGGAGAGAGAGATGGAGGGAGGGAAGACACTAGCCTACATTTTATGATACAACTCAGACACAGAGAAGAGTTAAAAAAAAAATCTGCTTTCTAAATTCCCACACGTCATGCTAAATGACACGTTTAATTTCTTGGGTGCTGTTACATAATTTAATTCTTTATTTCATGTTTTTAAAAGTAGATGGTTCCTTAAAAGAAAATTATCAGAAGACTTTATGGTTGGTAGTGATTGTTTTCTTGTCCAGAGAACAGTGATGATCTATATATTGGGTAAATATTTCAAAGATGCTAATGTTAAATTTTCCTTCATATTTAAAATATATAATCTAGCCTATAAGCCCTGTTGCTCATGTTGGCTTATAATTTGCTTTTTCATGAATTAGTTTAAATAAAACTTTTGGCATCCCTTCTGATAGAGGGGACTAGACTACCAATGTTCCTCCCTAGCTTTGAACCATACAGTTTATATTAATGTAACCATATTTAAAATCACTCTCTAGATAAAAATTATCTAAGCAGATTATTTTCTGAGAAAAAAAGACCGTTTGCACACAGAGTCTCTGCCCCTTTCAATCATTGAGGACATACCTTCTGCAGCCCTTCATGAATGAGGTGACCGATGTCATCTATACTTCTTCCTAGTCGTTTAGATAAATATGTGAAGATTGGATCTTCTTTAGGTAATAGAGGTGCAGAAAGATTAACTCTCTCTTGTACACCCTGAAGAGAAGAAAAAAAATGAAAAAAAAAAAAAAAACAGAACAAAACAAAAACCACACACCCAGAAAAAGATCATAAGACAAAAGCTCACAAGTAACTCAGTATCTTATAGCACTTATTTTAAAGGAGTTTTAAGAAATAGATGTTTGTAAAATTATAAAGCTGTTTGGAAGGGGAAAAGAAAGAAAAAATATTTATAAGCAGGAGACAGAAAAAAAAAAATCCCAAATCTCTACTTACTCGCAGATGTTGAAAAGCATGTATACTATATGGAAGTTCTAGAATTTTGGTACAATCAGGTTGCTCAGGGTCTGGAGGGACAGGAGATTCTGTGTCTATATAATCTTCAGGGCTAAAATCAAGAAGCCAGGGGCAATAAATGAATGAAAGGTGAAAAAATGTCTAGTTTTTCCCTGACTCAACTATACTCTCCTAGCACCTCATCTTTACAACTAGTATTAGTCCACATTCAACCTTTCTCTCACACAGCAACTGTTGGTAGGCAGTATTTTAGGAGTTTAACAAGGGAGATAAATCAAAAGAGAGAAAATAGCAGGTAGACCAAAGAATGTCAGGATTATGAACTTTTTAAAAGTTTTTCAATATTATTCCCAGAAATGTTAAACCGATTTACACTTCTGTTGACAGCCTCTCCACATTTTTACCAGTTACTTATTTTTAAATATTTTTTCCAATTTGAGAGGTGAAAACTATCACAATGGTTTATTTTGTACTTATTTGATCATTACTGAGAGACAGATTTTCCACATGTTTGTTGGCCATTTGTATTTCTTTTCCTATAAATTGTTCAATCTCCTGTGGTATTAAGTATTTTTAATTGATATTTAAAAGTTCTACATGTATTTTAAACTTTCAAATTTCAATAAACTCATCTGTGACTGAAGCTTATCCACATTGATAAATAATTTCTTACCGATTTGAGAAAGGTCTATTCAGGAAAACATTAATTTTATTTCTGGAAAGAGAATTTCTTTACCTGATGTCTTTGCTTTCCAAAGTTATATATGTGCCATCATACAGATCCAGGTCCCCTAACGGCACCTTGGCTTTGATGCAGTCTGGATCCTCTTTATTATGTCTCTGTTCCAGTCCAGTATCTCTGTCCTCATTCTCTTCTATATGAATTTTTTGAGCAACTAATTGCTTCTGTTGAGAAGACAATGAGAACACAATGGATTTTTCTAATATTTCAGTCTAGACAACACATAAGAGAAAGGAGAATTTAATGTGTTGGAAGTCAGAAAAATCCTCTATGAAGAAAGATAAGGATTCTGAACACAGAAGTCCCCCCACTTACCTGTAGGGGTATATTCTAAGATTCCCAGTGGAGACCCAAAACCACAGATAGTAACAAACCCTATATATACTGTATTTTTTGCTATACATATATATCTATAATGAAGTTTAATTTATAAATTAAGCACAAAAAGAGATTAACAACAATAACTAATAATAAAATAGAATAATTACAACATTGTACTATAATAAAAGTTAGGTGATGTGATCTTTCTCTCAAAGAATCTTATTGTACTGTACTCATCCTTCTTGGGGTAATATGAGATAATAAAACGCCTACATGATAAGATGAAATAAGGTGAATGACACAGGCATTGTGACACAGTGTTAGACTATTATTGACCTTCTGAGGATAGGTCAGAAGGAGGATCATCTGCTTCTGGACCAAGGCTGACCCATGGGTAACTGAAACCACAGAACACAAAACTGTGGATAAGGGGGAATTAATTTGCTGATACAAATAAGCTTCTCTAAACAGGTGTCCGTATACAGAAAGTAATATTATATGGCATTTATAATAATGGCAGTTGAATACCTTCATAATAGGATCTCTGACTACCTATAAAGCTGCATCTATCAATTTAACTTCCCTGGAACAAAATGGCTTAGAAATTAAAACTACTTTGAATTGTCCATACATCGTATTTCAGTCCTTCAAGACATCCAGCATGTTGATAATGTGGAATTTTTCCCCTAATAATTTCCCCTAATGCCCTGTACTCCAGGTGAATTCCTGCTACTCACATTTTTTTTTTCAAACATACAGAATTATTACATAAAAACCTATGTTTCCACCACCCACATCTACCATATGATAACATTTGCCATACTCATTTCAGATTTTTTAAAAAAGAAAAATAAGGTAGTTTAAACCATTCTTTACTGCCTTCAAAATCCCTCTCTCCCTTCCCAAAGTTACCACTATGCTGAATTTGTTTGATGTATCATTTCTGTATCTTTAGAAAATATTACTATATTACACTTATTCTCTTAAAATATTATGCATATATCTCCATATATATGTCCCAAATCAACATCTAGCATTGATTTCCACCTTTAAAACCTTTATGTTAACAGGATCATCCCATATTCTACAACTTCTCTTTTAACTTTACGTTTTTAGGATTTATCTACAGTGATCAGTATAGCTCTAAATTTTTCATTTTAACAAACGTATAAAAATGTTTTTATCCACTTTTCTGTAAACCTTTAGGTTGCTTCTTTATCTTTTTGCTACTGAAATGCTGTGATATTCTTATAAAAGCCTCCAGAAGGGGTAAAAATATGGGACGCAGAGGTCATATGGGATCCACGTTTCTGATTTAGATACTATCTGACTTTCAAAGTTGGTATAACCACTAGAATTCTACCAACAGATAATGATAATACACATATCCCCACAAACTTACCAACATCACATTTTTAATTTATGTCAATTTGATGGGCATTAAATGTTATGATTATTGGGGCAGACTGCATTATTCTTAATGAATCTGCTGCAACTCCTTACAAAGGAGCTTATACATCACTGTTCTGCTGAACTCAGATGTGGCCAGTATGACTCACCTTGACACATATAACATGAGATGTACAATGGAATCCTCTGAAGAGAAACATGTTTAGAACCAGTGTATGCTTTACTATGTTCTTTTTTTAAAAAAAATGATTGATTGATTTATTGATTTATTTATTTGACAGAGAGAGAGAGAGAGCACAAGTAGGGTAGGCAGAGAGGCAGGGAGAAAGAGAGAGGAATCAGGCTCCCTGCCAAGCAGAGAGCCCGATGTAGGGCTCGATCCCAGGAACCTGAGATCATGACCTGAGCCAAAGGCAGAGGCTTAACCCACTGAGCCACCCACACGCCCCTACTATGTTCTTTCTTTTCCTTCCAGTACTGAGAATGGCAGTATGCCAGACAGCGGCTGTGCTGTCAGCCTGGGTTCTGGCACTTGGACCAGAGTGACATTTAATATGACCTCATTGTTTTAACCCATGAAGATTATTGAGATGTTACTAAATGATCTGTTTCTACTTACTCATTCCCTCCCGACTCTTTCCCTGTAGGTAGGCTGTACTATACATTGCCCTATGACTGCAGGCTTGTCCATGTGACTTGATCTGGATGATGGAATGTGAGTAGAAATGACGTCACTTCTAAGTAGAAACTTTAAACAAGCTCGTATGTTTGGTTACTCTTCCTTGAACCTCTAGCTTCCTCCATGAAATAGTACTGAGATTTTTGGGACTATCTGTTGCCAATGCAAAAGTTGTCATATACTGCAAAATGGAACCTATCTTAACTAATGCAAACATTAATGTGATTGAACATATTTTCATATGTTTGTATTTTATAACTTGACTTTCCAAATCTGCCTATGTTTCTCCAGTTTTTTTAAATTGATTTGCAGAAATTTAGAAGAGTGATTTTGTAAACTCAGTCTTTATCAGTCATATGTACTTCAAGTATCTTCTCCCAGCTTATAGCTTATGTTTTAATTTTGTTCATGGTGTCACTTACTAAAGAGAAGCTTTTATTCTTAAGATAGTCAAAACTAGCAGTTGTTTTCTTAATTGTGGTTTCTATGTCATTTAAGGAATCCTTCCTATCCTAATGTCATAAATAAAATATTTACTGATGAAAAATCTAACAAAGTAAAAAGGTAAGGCAAGCACTAGAATAACAGAAATGTAATCTATAGTTTTAATCCTTGTAATTTATTTGTTAAACATGTTGGGTCATTTGTTCTGCAGAGTCTGCCACTCTACAGGATTTTGCTGACTGCATCTCCCTGGTTCATTTAACATGTCCCTTTCTTTGTCCTCTGTATTTCCTGAACATTGACAGCAGGATCCAGGGGTTCTTAACTCTTTTGTGTCACAGACTTCTTTGGTAGTTTGATGAAAGCTGTAGATCCCTTTCTCAGAGTCATCTTTTAAATACATAAAATAAAATAAAATACATAGAATGAGAAAGGAAACCAGTTATACTGAAAATGACACTGGAAAATAAGGTAGTGGATTAGATTCACATTTCTTTTGGTAAAACTACTTGTTAGGTAGCAATACTCTTTTTTTTTTAATCTTTCAAAGATTTTATTGCAGCAGAGTGGGACAATATGGAAGATCTCAGGCAGGTCTCTAGAGCCCCAAATTTATGCAATGTATTTCCATAGGTAGCAATACTCTTTAAGATATTAGTATGGGGCGCCTGGGTGGCTCAGTGGGTTAAGCCGCTGCCTTCGGCTCAGGTCATGATCTCAGGGTCCTGGGATCGAGTCCCGCATCGGGCTCCCTGCTGAGCAGAGAGCCTGCTTCCTTCTCTCTCTCTCTTTCTCTCTCTCTCTGCCTGCCTCTCAGTGTACTTGTAATTTCTCTCTGTCAAATAAATAAATAAAAAATCTTAAAAAAAAAAAGATATTAGTATGTTTGCCCATAAATTTTCCAACAGGATTTTAATTTATTCAGTTAGTTCTACCTTCTCTTAAACATGACAGAAGAGTCTAACAGGCTTTAACTAATCACTGAACAGGCTTCAACCCAACTATGTATTATTTTTACCAAGCTTTACCTTTCAAAGGGCAAAAAAATAAAAAATTAAATAAGTATAGCAACTTCTTCATCAGTATTTGTACTCATCATTATACATCCTTTGCATATCTACTAGATTTATTCTTCTTCCTATAGAAGTACGTCTTTGACTTTTTTTAAAAAGCGATTCTGCAGTAAGTAAACTCTGTCAGAAAACATCTTTGCTTTGCCCTCACTCTTGATTGATGGCTTAAAAGAACATAAAATTCTAGTTTGAATGATTTTCCCTTAGCACTGTAAGGCTATTCCTCCACTGTCTTCTGGCACTTTAAAAATTCCATCTCTCTGTCACTACTTTGTAGATAAATGGTATTATTTAGTTTCATGGCTTTAAGTATGTATTTTAATGACAACAAATTTATATCTCTAGCCTGTACCTTTTTCCCACAGTCTCTACTACCTTAATCAAAAATGGGTGGAGTCAACATTTTTCATTTTCATTGACATGGTAAACGCCATTTTCCCCCTTCATATAGTCTCATTTATTGCCTCTTAACAAGAGAACGGCAATAAACATATACAATGTGTATATGCATCTGAAAATAAAAACCACTTTCTGCACCACTGCATTTTTGGAACACTGTTTTTAATAAAAACAGATAACGCTTCCACGCACAACGCTGTATAAATATACCTATTGCCTTATTCCTACTTTTTCAAATAACAAATATTGTTTGTTAAAAAGCAAAATCAGTTTATGGAAATCAATGATAGAAACAAAAAGGTCAGACTTTATTAGTACTAATAGATTTCAAAGTTTTCAAAGTGCAAGGTGATTAATGCTTTCAACTCATCATAAAAACACACAATAACAAGACTCTACTTGGGAATTAATAAAAAAATACATTTTTATAAGTAATGAAATCATTCTTTTTGTATTTTACCCAAACTCTCCTTTCAAGTGTATGCACAGAGATCATTTCTTTTCATACTTGATAGAAAAACTTACAGATGGAATCCCTGGTCAATGATATATTAGTCAAAAATCGGGCAAAACTTGGCTTAGTCTGTTTCTCTACTATCACTCAAATGTCGTTCTAATTAGATGTTACTTTAAAAAATGTGATTAAAAGTATATATGAAACGGAGAAGAACTGGGCTTAAGAAATAATACACTTTCAACAAGTTTCAAATGCATATCACATTTCCACTGCCTCACCTCCAATTCTTTGAGGTAGTTAACTGTTGTTTCTTGTCTCATTAAAATGACTAAGTCATGGGGATGCTTCAAGTTCATTGGTGAATCCACCTGTAAGCAAGCAAGCAATAAACAAAGCTCAGACTTCAACATTTGTTTGAATTCATAAAGTTTCCCTTAAAATGCTTTAAATTACTGTGCAACCACCATTACAACCAGAATTAAGTGCTCAGTAAAACTCAAGGTGTATTTCAAAAGTGATCGCACATAAATTTCAGCAAAGAGATTTACATGTTCAATAGCTGCCCCCTGAATCCGAACATTAAAGAGTAAGCTTTTGAGGTGAATAGTCTAACTTGGGTCAGTCACATAAGGAATATTCAAGAGGAGAGGTATTTGGCAACAAATAAAAAAGTAAATTCCTTAAAAAGATAATTTATACCTGTAATAATAAAAAAGGAATTGTCTTGACAGAACATTTCATATCTGAACAGGTTTGGAGTGATAAAAGGAAAATTCTAAAAGCACCTATTTTTGAAGGCTATTTGTAGAAGCCATAAATCAAAGTCAATATAAAATAATCTTGAGATTTATTATTTACAGCTCGTTTTCTCTGGATCATAAATAGGTAACTATGTTGTTGAAGATGTAGTAAAAATGAACCCTCATATGCTAGTAGCAGGCTTATAAATTTGTTCTTGTTGTCTGGAGGGTCATTTGACAACATGTATCAAAATGTTAAAAGTGCATCCCTTCTGATCTGGCAATATTAACTCTAGGAAACTATTCTTAAACAGGCAAAAATAAACACAAGGATGCTTACTACAACACTTTAAACTGCAAAAAAATTAGACACAACCTAAGTCCATCAATAAGGAATAGGGAGGGGGGCTGGGGTGGCTCAGTTGGTTAAGTGTATGACTCCTATTCTCAGTTCAGAGTCACAATATCAGGGTCATGAGTTCAAGATCTGCATTGGGCTCTACACGGGGCATGGAACCTACTTAAAAACAAAAAAAAATAAGGGAATAGGGAAATCCACTGTCTAAAATGGGATACAGAAGACTAGACCTACTGTCATGGGAGGATATTCACAACTCATAATTTAACTAAAAGAATAATAAGCATACTATGATATTTTTGAGAAATTACATATATATACTTAAAGATGTATACATGTCTCTATATGTACAAAACTAAGTAGCTTTGCAGTGGCTCCTTTAGGGAAGTGGGATCAAGAAGAGAGGCACACTCATGTCTATATACTTGTGTTATTTTTAAACTTATATAATGAAGACATAATACATTTATAATAATTTAAAAAAACACATGTGCACACACACACACATGATGTTTGAATACCAGAAAAATCTGACAGTGGCCTTGGTACCCAAGGGATGAGCTAAAGTTCGTGCTACCCCATGATGCTAAATTGGAGCTGTCAAATTATATATCAGTCCTTCAGGAAGCTCAACTTTGAGGAAAAAGTATCTTTTTGTAACCTCTAAGAAACTGGTATCAACTCAACTAATCGAATTTAGAGGTAGCTTTAAAAAAAAAAAGATTTTATTTATTTGAGAGCAAGAGCACGTACAGGTGAGCGAGTTGGCGGGGGGGGGGGGGGGGGGGGGGGGGGGGGCAGAGGGAGAGAGAGAATCTCCAGCAGATTCTGTGCTAATCACAGAGCCTGACCCAGGGCTCAATCTCAGAAGCCTGAGATCATGACCTGGCTAAACTGACTGAGCCACACAGGTGACCCTACAGCTAGCTTTTTAAGTGCAGAAGATAGGCTTGCATAGATGTTGGTGATACAAGATGTTGGTGATACAAGAGTCTATTAAAAAAAAGATTTTAAAAAGTGGGAATAATAACAACATGAAATAAAGTTGAATGACTGCTTTAATAATATGCATTATATTGCACAATGTTAGGTGACTACAGATAAAATTCATCTGCCTTTGCTTATCCTACCATCTCAGAGACACCAGAGGAAAAAGAGATGCTAGTCCAGAGTAACTTCCATACTTCCATCGTAATGATCTGGACTACATAAATATTATTGTATCATTGTGATCATTATCATAGCCCATGGTCTTGCATTTAAGATGAGATCCCTTCATTGCTCCCCCTGGCCTTTCCACTATATTAGAATCTATACCAAAATTGGACTCTGAATTTAAAAGGCACTAAAAATACAATATATAGCAAGGCCTATAACACTTGACAACCTGAGCTGTAAATCTCATCTATCAAAAAATCAAAGCTAGCAAAAGCCTACAAGCAAAATGCTATGTTTATCTCAATACAGAACAGAGAATTTCACTTGTCTTTTCATAGTACTTGAACATATGCCCAACAGTCAAATGCACGTAGGGAGGGAAAGCTACTATAATGAATTGAATCTGAACAAATTCAACTCCAAAGCCCACTGATCTTTTTTTTACAGTGTAATAAATTACAGCACACCACAGTATTTTTTTTCCATAATTTTTATAGAAGAAAATGTAAAAGCTACAGCCAGTGGTCAGGGTGCTAAAGAATTTTTCATAAGAAGGCCAAAGAAAGTCTGCTTACTTTACTACTCTGTCCAGAACTTCAAGAGGTAGCTATTTAGTACATGACTCCATAAGGATTTTTAAATGAGGATTTTATAAAAAAATAACATAGGAGGTGGGGAAGGAATGTTGGAGTATGACATTCCAATTCCAAAATACCTAAGCAATCCATTTACCTGATATTTGGAGAATTGCAAGAGGAATGAAACAATGCGATAAATGAAGATTTACACTGAAGAAATACTGAAAGCACATTCTTAGTTTTAGATTAAAAGGATACTAGCTTTATAAAAAATAAAAAATTAAAAACAAACAAACAAACAAACAAAAACAAACAAACAAAAAAGGATACTAGCTAATCAGGGCTTTACCATATTTGAATAGCATGGGATTGAACAACATTTAGTTGTGAGAAAGTACTTTTCATTCCCTTAAAGCTTTATGTTCAACAAATATACAAGAGCTAGACGAGGTATAAAGATAAAATTATTAGCCGAAGGAACGAAGTGAGCTCACTGACAGCTGTGCTTCTCTTTTTGACATGGCAGCAAATAGCATGGATCTATGCCAGATAACGGTTGGTTGCAGATTTATAGCCTGACATATATATTTGAGGTAACCTCAAGTTCTTAAAATTTAAGACTTTATAATTATCTTTGGCAAATGCCAATTGACTTGAATTTCTCTCCTTTTGAATTCCTCCCCTCCTTAAGTTACAAAAGAGAGTAATGCCTGTAAAGACTACAACATCCATTCAATCAATAAAGGTTTATTAAGCCTCTACAAACCAGGCCCACTATGTCAATATTTGAAGCCTATGTACTCCAATTTTATATACAACGTGAAAGCCTTCAAAATCTTTAGCATTTAGAAGAGGCTGCTATCAGCCCAGGAACAAAAAGTGACAGGAATTAGAGAGGTAGGTTAAAAAGGACATGATGCATACATAAGACCTCAAAATACCTTAGGGCTTTTTCACAAGAGACAAGCACCCCTACAAACTTGTGTTACTTCACAGCATAATAAATGATGCTTGTAATGACCTGAATCATAAAATAAAAGGAATAATTTTCAATTTGTCCTACTTAAGATGGTGAAAAAATAGAAAATATATTTTAAAGATTTTTATTTATTTATTTGATATAGAGAGAGACAGCAAGAGAGGGATCACAAGCAGGGGAAGAGGGAGAAACAGGCTTTCCAGTAGAGCAGGGAGCCCGATGTGGGGCTTGATCCTGGGACCACGACCTGAGCTGAAGGCAGACGCTTAACAGTGAGCCACCCAGGCGCCCCAAAAATATGAAATATATTTTAAAGCAAAGCTTATACTACAGGGAAAAACTGACCAAATATTTGGAAATTAGCTATATTATATGTATTGTATAGAATGATTCCTTCTCTAAGAGTTCTCAATTCAATTTCATTCTCCTTTGAATACATTATTTAAGTACATGTGTCCAATTATATATAACAGCGGTAAATATTTTACTCATATCAAGTTCGTTTTCATATATTTCAAAATTTGCTGCTGTCTCTATTGTTAATACCTACATTTCTCTTCTGGAGCCCTACTTCTGTGAATTCAGCAACTTCACATGGTAACAGAGGGAAATGTCACTGTATAAGGATAATTACTTCACTGCCAAATCAAATAAAGGGTGAACAATTTAAACTTAAAATAACCAGTCTATGTATTTAAACATTTTTGAGTTCTACAAGAGCATGAGTGAGTCTATCACTTTCCAATGGTCCTTTATGACAGGAAATTGACCATTTCCATTATAATATTAACTCCAGCTCTCATGTGCAACTTAATTTTTCACATATGCTAAATATTCTTACCTCTTACTTCTTGATGGTATTCAAATGAGTACGTGAGAGTAGCATTACTGTAGTCTTGTATCATGCTGTACACATTTTTAAAAAATTCCCCTTAATTAGAAACTAGAAATGAAATATTTTAAATCTTTTATTCAGAATTTTAGATTTATTGAGATAGTATGATGGAAAACATAAAATCTTCATTGCTTTGAAGATTCTACCTCTACCTTAAGTGATCCCACTTAGTGGGTATTTATAGTGTTTGCTCTCTAGTATCTGCAGTTCCCTTCTTGTGGCAAAAACACCTGCTTTGCTTGGCTGGAAGCATCCTTCCCCACATGGGAAGCCCAAATCAGTGGATTCCTTCCCCTTGGTCATGGTGATGATCTCTGAGAAAGGACATCACCCAAGTAGTCAGTTGGTACTAAAGAGACTGTAATCTAGAACTTTTGTTTGAGTTATGGGGACTAGTCATCTTGTAGTCACAGGCGCCTAAGAATGGGGTTAAAGAAACAGAAATGAAGAAAGAGAACAAACCTATCATGGTTATACTGTTTTAGTCCTGGATCAAACTGCAGTACTTAGAATTTGTTCAAAGATTCCAATAAAAATTTTCAATACAGAAGTCTTGCTGCTCTTTCTAAACATGTGCTGACTTTTCTTAGGCCCTCTGTCTAGGGTATCCTTTTACTCTTGTGGCTCTTTTCAGACTTCCTGTCCCTTTGCACATGCTAAGTCTCCTACTTGGAACATACTTCTATCCTTATGCTTTTGGTGAAGGCCAAATGACTGGGCTCAAATGACATTTCTTTTGTGAACCCATCCTTCTCTCGAGCTCCCATGGTACTCTTTACATGCTGCTTTTTTTTTTTTTTTAAGATTTTATTTATTTATTTGATATATAGAGAGAGATCACAAGTAGGCAGAGAGAGGGGGGGAAGCAGGCTCCCCACCGAGCAGAGAGCCCAATGCAGGCTCTGATCCCAGGACCTTGAGATCATGACCTGAGCTGAAGGCAGGGGCTTAACCCACTGAGCCATCCAGACGTACCTACATGCTGCTCTAATAGTGTTTATTACGTTGTTTAATTATTATATGTCTGTCTCTCCAAAAAAAATTTTTTTTTAATTCCCCTTTCTACTTTCAGTACTTCATAGGCTTTCAGGTATATGTCAGACACCTAATACACTGTTCATTACTTGATGAAGTTATCTGATGCCCCTTCTGTTAGAGAATCCATCTCTGTCAGCATTATTATTCAGTGATGACTGACCATCTGTAAAGGAGGTAAAGTGGTTAGGCCTCCAGGAATCATGACAAAGTAAGTCCCTGCCAGGCCTATGACTAGCTGTATGACCTAAAGCAAATCACCTTCCCTGCACGGGCTTCCATTTCCTCATCTATAAACTTGGGGGGACCCAGCACGATGACTTCCGAAGTTCCTTAGACTCTTCATATCTTACCCTCATAAAACACTTAACACTACCATAAACGCATCACATTTTTACAAGCCTCATGCACCGCTGAAGTAATCCAGTGTTCAAATGAATGAAACGATCATTCTTCCAATTAGCCTGGATAAATTTGTACTCACTCTAGGTGGGGACTCTCCAAAGCTGCAGCTAAAAGCTTCTTTTCAAACTGTCAATTTGTCAAATTAAACTAAGGTTCCAATTAGCAGTGGCTATTTATTTCTGAGCAATTAGGCCGCTCATGGTATCATGGGCAAAATTAGTCTCCCAGTCCTTATGCCACTTAATTCTAACAAAGTTCAATTAAAAAAAAAAAATCTCTTCTGATCATAGCTAAATATGTGTTACTGTAAAAACAAACACATTATGGATAATATAAAGAAGAAAATTAAAATTACTTAAAAGGTCACCTTTCAAGATACATGCTGTCAGGTAACTATGTTAGGATCACTTTTCAGGCTTGTGTGCCTGTGTCTGCATGCATGTGCGTGTGTGTGCACACACACATATGGCTATGTAGATGAATATTTTTATAAAAACTAGTTCATATTTACTATATTGTATCCTTCCCTTCTTCACTCTATCCTAAAGTTTATCAGATTTCTTCCTCAGGAATATAGATCTACATCATCCTATTTAGTTAATATTATATTAATTTATCCAGCTTCCTACTAATTAAAATTTGAGTTATTCTCCCTTTTTAACAATATTGAGATGAGTACTTATCAATTTTTTTGATTGCTGCCTAATTATTTTCTTCCTAAAAATAGAATTGCTAGGTTAAAAGGACTGCACTTTTAAATTTCTATTTTTTGCCAGCTTTTCTCCAGAATACCTGAATCAACTTAAATTTGCTAACAACAGTCATTGAGGTTCTACACACTCTGAAGAACACAGGGAAAGGGTGAATACATTTTAATCTCTTTGGTGGCCACACGTATTTCTTCTTTTGTGTACTTACAAAAAAAAAAGCTTCCTCATTGCCTCACTTTAAATCCATCTGATAGTTTACATCACAATTTTACAACTGCTGTTTTCTAGATGGTGGGACTCTAGATGATTATCTTCTTGTTTCTGACTTTTTCTAAAACGAACACCTATTTCTTCCTTTTTTAACTGATATCTACGCATCTTTTTAAAATGAAATTTTAGAGTGCTATGCAACATGTATTTTAAAGAGAAAACAGCTGTAGTGACACATAAGCTTAGTTCTGAGGAACAGTCTTGTAGCTTTTCCTTTTACATTCATAGAGAAAAAGTTTCTCTTGCATACGTGGAGCCAACCAAAACACTTCAAAAAGTTAACATCTTTTGTATTTCCTTGTTCCTTACATTACTCTCCTCAGACTTTTATCCTTATTTCAAATCTAGTTCACTACCATTTTCAAATGACTGCCCGGAAGAACCCTCACCTTTATGACCCCTGTCAGGTGACTACAGGGGCAAGCAAGATGAGTTTAGAGGGATGGAATGAGGGAGACAAAAGTCTGTTGCCTGACTTGTCAGGCAATTTTTTTCTTCAGGATCCAAGTCTAACCATCACAGACCTGCAACCCTCCTCCAGGTTTAGAGAAGCACAAGCTCACAAACACAATACCAGTCTAGCCTCGCCTCTGGAGAGGGACTTACATGGGTTCCTGGCTATGATTTTCAAAACTTTAATACAGGAGCAGATATTTTACTAGGTATACTATCAGATCAATAAAACACTATCATTATGAACTGTCAGGATTGGGAAATATTTTTGTTAAAGATGACTTTTTTTTTTCGCCATTACGTACTTGTACAATATGGAATTTTAATAAATAAAATTTAGAACACGCCTCAATTTTGCATCAGAAATCAGGTTATCGAAACTAATGTAAACTTTAAAGAAACAAAAATACTGAATCTTGACCAGCACATGAATTTTTACAGCCTTATATCTCTACTTTCTGAAGTTTTACCCTCAGATTTTACCTTCTCATTTTCACAGTTCTTGGAAGACAAAGTCATAAATGCTTAAGTGCACTTAAAACAGCCTAGGTATTTGAAGTATATTATATAGCTATAATCTAGGTTGGACCATGTACAGTGTTGCAGCCAATTTTTTAAACACTATTTATTTATTTAGAGGGAAGGAGGGAGAAAGAGAGAGCAAGCGAATGAGCACAAGTGGGAGAGAGAAGAGAGGGAATCTCAACCAGATTCCACACTGAGCATGGAGCCTAACATGAGGCTCAATCTCACCACCCTGAGATCATTACCTGAGCCAAAATCAAGGACACTAATCAAGGACACTAAACCAACTGACCCACCCAGGCGTCCCTGTTACAGCCAATTTTATGAGAACATTCATATCACACAATCCCCATGTCCTAACAGAAAGCAAGTTAATAACCATTTCAACATGAACAACAAATGATCAATTTCTTTTAAAAAGTGCTATCAGGGGGCGCCTGGGTGGCTCATTGGATTGAGCCGCTGCCTTCGGCTCGGGTCATGGTCTCAGGGTCCTGGGAGCCTGCTTCCCGCTCTCTCTCTCTGCCTGCCTCTCTGTCTACTGTGATCTCTCTCTGTCAAATAAATAAATAAACAAACTCAGAAGGAGTCTTAAAAAAAAAAAAGTGCTATCAGTCTACGATTTGTGTCACCAGGAAACATACAAATAACAAAATGAAGCAAGTAGACAATTCACAACTTTACAAGGAAAGAAAATGAAATGCTGGATCAGGACTCGAGTCACAGAAACTTCTCATTTGTGTATTTATGATATTCTTGTAAACGTATACAGAAAAATGTCACTGCAGTTAGAGCTGTCACTGCAGTTATATTGAACTCAGAAGTGACTCTCATTTAAGCAGCCAAAGCTTATCAAACACAGAATAAGGGCCCACCAAAGAGGTCCCTGTCCTAATCCCAGAACCTGGGGCTAGTTAGGATGCATGGCAGAAGTTCAAGTAGCAGATAGAGTTAAGGTTGCTATTCAGATTACTTTAATTAAGACAGAGAGTATAACCTGATTATTCAGGTGGGCACAATGTAATCACCAGGGTCCTTGAAGGTGAAAGAGAGATGTGGATAAGGAAGAAAGGTCAAAGAAGGGGGCCAAGAGCCAAGGAATGTGGGTGGTTTCTGGAAACTAGAAAAGGTAAGGAAATGGACACTCCCCTAGAACCTCCTGAAAGACATGCAGCATACTGTCCCCTTGATTTTATTTTATATATTTTTGTTTGTTTTGTTTTGTTTTTTAAAATATTTTATTTATTTGACAGAAGGAGATCACAAGTAGGCAGACAAGCGGGCAGAGAGAGAAGTGGAACAGGCTCCCCGCTGAGCAAAGACCCTTCCCCCGCCCCCCCCCCCCCACGAGGGGCCTGATCCCAGGAGCCTGAGATCATGACCTGAGCCGAAAGCAGAGGCTCCAACCCACTGAGCCACCCAGATACCCCTGTCCCCTTGATTTTAGCCCAAAGAAACATGGGTTGGACTTCTAACCCACAGAACTGTAAGATGATAGATTTGTATTGTTTTAAGCCACTAACTCTGTGGTAATTTTTAATAGCAGCAAACAGAAAATTAATACAAGCACCCACTAAATTCTGGCTTAATGCCAATCTTAATATGATAAATAAAACATGTGTGAGCTTGCAAATTCTTAGATGGATACTATGGATTGAACTGTGTCTCCTCAAAATCATATGTTGAAGCTGTAACCTCCAATGTGACAGTAATTGGAGACTGGACCTTTTGAAGGTAATTTGGTTTAGATGAGGTCATGAGGTTAGGCCTTATGACAAGATTGGTGCCCTTATAAGAGGAGACATTAAAGCTAGCCTTCTCTTTCTCTCTGCCATATGAGAACACAGCAAGAATGCAGCTGGTCTGCAAGTCAGAAAGAGAAGTCTCACCAGAACCTGATCACTCTGGCACTCTGATCTTGGACTTCTGGACTCCAAAACTGTAAGAAAATAAACTTCTGTTGCTTAAGTCACTCAAACTAAGATTTCTTAATCAAATATTGGAAAAGGGACACTAAAATGAGTGCCAGAAATTGAACCTTAATTTTATCATTACCCAGGTGACGGCAAACTCAAAAGTCAGGAAATCACTTTGCTATTCATGCTAGAAATCATTGCTGTAAGACACTACTGAATAAAGGTCAACTTGATTACTCATCAAACAGTAGTATTAACATGGGGAGGTCAGCTTGACTAATTTCTTTTACTGCAATCCCAACAAGTGGGAAGTAAGTATTAATGACAAAGGTTCAATTTTCTATGAAGATAACCAAACCAAACTGAGGGTTCCTTTTGGTTCATACTTCCACAGATGGGCACACGCTGTTTCACTAGGGCAATGCATGGGATAAGGGGTCTTTCACTAGAATCAGATTACATAAACAAAGATCTGACATAGCCCAAACACTGTTGGGCATTTTCAAACACTCCTGATGCAGTCCTTTAAAAGGAGGATTTGGCGATATCTAAGAAAATTAAATATGCATTCCTCAAATCAGGAAATTCCATCTCAAAGGATTCATCTTACAAATACACTCACAGAGGGACACAGAGACCTATGAATGAGCATGTTCACTCACGGCAATATTGTTTGATGGGAAAAGCCTGGAAACCATCTAAATGGCTATCATTAGGGAACTGGTTAAATAAATTACAGAACAGCCATACAACCAAATACTATGCATTTTTAAGGGTAAAGAGAGTAGCTTTTCATTTCTGATAGACGTTTACCTCTTATTAAGTAAATAAAAACTAGTCATGAGACAAAATGTTCCCAGTTGTGGTTTTTAAAAAATCTGTATGAGGGGCCGCCTGGATGGCTAAATTGGTTAAGCGATTGCCTTCGGCTCAGGTCATGATCATGGGGTTCTGGGACAGAGCCCTGCACTGGGTTCCCTGCTTGGCAGGGAGCCTGCTTCTCCCTCACCCTCTGCAGCTTCCACTGCTTGTGTACACACTCTCTCAAATAAGTAAAATCTTAAAAAAAAAAAAAAATTTTTTTTAATCTACATGAGGATTTGCAAATGCATGGGAACTTCTTTGGAAGAATACACAAATAATTATGTGATTACTTCCAGGAAGAAGGACTGTGAGGTGAGTGGTTATGAAACTTTCACTTTTCATTTTACATCATCAGTAGCTTGGAAAAAATGTTTTGAACTATGATCACATATTTTAGTTTTAAATTCAACTATAAAATTAAAAAATACATCAGTGTCTTATAGATAAAACGATAGAAATATTTTTCTTTATACTAGTTTTAGCAGTACAGAGAACAGAGCTTAGAATGGGATCTGAACTTAAGTTTACACATTGCCATTTCCTACCTCATGGCCTTGGGCAAGGAGTTTAACCAGACTTAGCCTAAATTTCTGTATTTAATAGAGAGGTCAATATCCACATCATACTGACTCTATAGGACAATGAGATATGAATATGAAAACACTTAGTAAAGTGTTCAGTGAAATAGACATAAAATTTTATTCCTATAAAAGTTACCTGTTCTCTTCCCCTAAGCGGCCTGAGGTGGCCTCTGATAATGGTTCGCTATTTACTTGACCCAGAAAACCCTACAAAATCATGCAAATCAAGCGGTTCAAATCTTCATGTTCACTTTTTTTTTTTTTTTAAGATTATTTATTTATTTGACCGAGAGAGGCACAGCAAGAGGGAACATAAGCAGGGGGATTGGAGAGAGAAGCGGGCTTCCCGCTGAGCGGCGAGCCCAACATGGGGCTCGATCCCAGAAGCCTGGGATAATGACCCGAGCCGAAGGCAGCTGCTTAACTGACTGAGCCACCCAGGAGCCCCCATGTTCACTTTTAAGAACACACATAAAACTGTCCAGGCCATCAAGGGTATGCATATCCGAAAAGCCACCAAGTATCTGTAAGAGGTCACTTCGCAGAAACAATGTGTGCCATTCTATGCTACAATGGTGGAGATGGTAGGTGTGCCCAGGCCAAACACTGGGGCTGCACACAGGGTCAGTGGCTCAAGAAGAGTGCTGAATTGTTACTGCACATGCTTAAAAATGCAGAGAGTAATGCTAAACCTCAGGGTTTAGATGTAGATCCTCTGGTCACTGAGAAAATCCAAGTGAACAAAGGCCCCAAGATGGAGCGTAGAACTAGTACAGAGCTCATGGTTGAATTAACCCACACATGAGCTCTCTCCGCCACACCGAGATGATCCTCACTGCAAAAGAGCAAATTGTTCCTAAGACAGAAGAGGAGGTGGCACAGAAGAAAAAAATATCCCAGAAGAAACTGAAGAAATAAAAACTTATAACCTGGGAGGAAATTCTGCATAGAAAAAATGCAAATAAAAATAAAAACAGGAAAAAAGTTTACTTTACCCTAAATTAGGGCAGCTTCCATGTGTGACTGTATAAAATGCAAACTCTGTGAAGGCAGGGACTGTATCTCCCTCACAGCTGTATTCCACCCACCCAACACAGAAAGCATTCCAGTATGTGTTTAATGAGCTAGCTAAGCCTGCCAAATATAACCACGCGCAAGAAGCTCTCAGCAATGCTTCCCCAAATAAAAACGCTCCTGCCTCCATTGGACCACGTTTGGCAAGTATCATTCTCTTGAGTTTTACTAAAGATGACTACCCATCTCAACTCCCTACCAAGCAATTAGACTCAAGGTAGAAAGGGCTGCTGGGTGGAGGGGGAGGATGTGTGTGTGTGTGTGCACGCGCGTGTATGTGGGGGGGAGCGCATGCACTCTCTCTTGCCGGTCCCCTGATTTTAACGTAAAAGTGCCTCACTGGTAAGTGAAGATTAAGTAAGATGTTAGTAAAAAATCCATAAATGAGTTCTTTTCAAAAGTCATACTCATTAAGTAGTTAAATAAATATGGAAAGCATAATCTAATCTGACCAGTGTAAATTTCTCATAGTAGGTATTGAAAACAAATATGTACTTTAGCTTATGTAAAACTGTCATGACAGTACAGATTTATTAAAAATTTATTTATTAAAAAATGTTTCTATGTACATGTTTATATTAATGTTAAATGACTTACCTATAAAGTATTCGACAGTTTATTTATATAATATTCAATAATTTAAATAGTGCCACAATCTCCAAGTTCTTTGAGCATATCATCAAAGGTATGTATCTGGTGAGCACATCAGTATGTAAGATTCACCATGAAAAGAGGAATTCAGCAGAAGAGAATGAAAAGTCATGTCCAGGGATACTGAAGAAAGCTAGGAGTGTATATCTCAGAAGCCATGGAAGAAAATAGTTCAATAAGGTCTGAGGACAAGGGCTGGTTGGGGAGCTAAGAGGTTAAGAGAGAGAACTGAGAGCAGAGCACGGAATCTGGCAATAAGGCCAGCCCTGGGATGTCTTGACAAGAGTCGCACGGAGGATCTACGGATGAAGGACTGACTGGAGTGGCTTTAAAGAGATTATACAAAGAGAGGGCAGAGAGCCCATGAGCACAAACAACTCTCGTGAGGTGCCTGGCCATCAAGAGTCACCCAACAGAGGAGTTCCCCTTGCTTTGGCCACCATGGAGTCTAACTGAGATGAAGGTTAAGGGTTCACCCCGCTCTCCACACTCTGGAGTGCAAAGCTGTTCTAATTTTTGACCTGACCTGCTGGCAAGCCCTCTTAATTTCTCACTGTCAGAGCGCCTTCTGTTCATTTCCACCAATGCTGCTTCTGAACTTGCAACAACTGCGGAACCCCACAGCTGATCCTAATCCCCCCTCAACAATGCAGCTGCCATTTCTCGTCCATCTTGCTTCTGCCTTTTCTGATGGGGTTTTTTCCTTCTTGGGTTTTTTTTTTCCCCCTTATCTCTTGTCTCCTCTCCATATGTTTCAATGCCGGAGCAATAAAGCAGACCTTATAGATATATCATCAGTGACAAAAGATGACTTCCTTTGCATGCACAATCTGACCACATTAGCTAGTCCAAGAGCTATCCCTGAAAGTATGGCTCTTTTCACATGCATACTGCACCTTTTATGAAGGCCTAATGGCTGACTTACGAGGAGTTACTTGAAGCTTTAAAGGTCTTCCAGGAGTCTGAGGCCTCCTGTAGGCTAGCCTCCAGGATGACTATCACATTAGCGAGTACTGTACCACTTCATTCACATAATGGTAAATCCCTGAACGGCAGGAAGTTGTTCCCACATTTCTCTGTATCATCCATTCAACAGATAACTACTGCAGCCTAAGGTATTAAGCATGAAAGATGCAGGAGATGCAGAGAAGATGGATACGGCCTCTCCCTTCATGGAGCATGTAGTAGTCTAGTAGGGCATTTACATAAGTACATACAAACAATATGGCATGGTAAATGTCTTTTTTAAGGGAATACAGGATACCATGAAAGTGCATATAAAAACAGCTTATTCAAACTTGGGCATTAGAAGCGTCTCTGAAAGTGATGTTTAAGTTGTGAAGAGTAATAAGTTAGTCAGGTTGGGACATTTCGGGGGAAGAACATGTGCAAAGGCCCAGAGGCAAGTGAGAACATAGCATATCTGGGGACACGGACTATGGTGACACTAACTAGCTATGTTAAATATAGGTAAGGTGTATATGTGTGTATTCTGGGTGAGAGTGGGCCCTCAAGAATGAGCAAAGATAAAGCTAAAGAGAAGGAAGAGCCAGATCACAAGAACTGTTAAAGGACCATATCCTGAGATATGCACCGAACTAACTGTTCAAGGTAGTTTTCCTTGGGGAGTAAGAATGGGGAGAGTTGGGAGGACTTTGCTTTATTACTTTAAGTCCTCCCATAACATTAAGCACTTGTTTTTACAGTGCTGCACACTGCTTCTGTAATTCAAATTTGTAAAAGTAGTCTAACTGCACTGAGGAGAACAGATTGGAAGCAAGACAAGAACTGGGCAGGGAGAGCAATTAGGAAGCTGTGGCAAGAATCAGGTGGCCTGAATTAGAGTGACGGTGTGGCAATGGCAAGAAGATGTAATTAGAAAGTAAAATGGAAAGATCTTGGTAAGGAATAAGGGAAACAACTAGATTTCTGACTTGGGCAAATGGGCGGATGGGGAATGGTGGGCTCTTCCATTCAATTCGGGAAAACAGGGCATGACACGATATAGGTAGGGTAAAAACCAGTTTAGAGTTGGTCATATTAAGGTTTAAGTATCTAGAGGGCATTCACATGGAATTAAAAGTTTACAGAAGTCCTGAATCTATAACCCTGGAGAAAAAAATGTGAGTTATAGAAATGTGATTATTCTCTGCCTATACATGGTAATTTAATTCTGAGAAAAGATGAGATTGCCCAGGTATGTAAACAGTAAAAGCAGAAGGCTGGAAGAGAAGCTGGAGACAGATCAGTATATAAAACTGAATTTCTCAGAATGATCTGTGACCCATCTGTATCATAATATCCCGAGGGGTTTGATAAAAATGTAGAATTTGGCTTTACCAACAACCTACTTAATCAGACACTCTAGTGGCCTGGGAATCTGTATTTTAAGCAAGCACCCCAGATTATTTTTGTGCATCTAGAAGATGAATGGAGGAAGAAGAGCCAGGGAAAAGAAAAAAAAGGGTCGGGGGTGGGGAGGTTAAGAAGGACTTGTGCTCTGCTCACCCTCATGGAAAAATGAGAATTTCATGTCACAGTAGCCACTGGAAAAGTGCGTATTCATCAAAGCACAGTGGGCTGGTGAAAAATAAGCAGTAAATAAATATTTGTTCAATAAATAACTGGGAAAAGTATTTAATGTTATAATTTACCTCTGTATACTTACAAGCTCCTATTAACTACTGTAAGTATAAACAAAGTTAACACCTGGGTGATTTATGAGAAAAAACATACTAGTGAGAAGTCTGAAAAGAATGGATCGAATGATAATCGTTTTGATGCCAATGTCCATGACAAATTACATAGATTTAGCAACTTAGTGATTAAATCACCGTGACCTCTCAGGACCAAGTAAATCCCTCAAGTGTATAAACATAGAAACAACACTTTATGACAAAAAGAAGCTCAGTTTGGTTTTTTTTTTAATAAACTTAAAAAAAAAAAGATTTTATTTATTTATTTATTTATTTGACAGAGATCACAAGTAGGCAGAGAGGCAGGCAGAGAGAGAAGGGAAGCAGGCTCCCCGTTGAGCAGAGAGCCCGATGCGGGGCTCGATCCCAGGTCCTTGGGATCACCACCCAAGCTGAAGGCAGAGGCTTTAACCCACTGAGCCACCCACGGGTCCCAAGAAGCTCAGTTTTGAAAAGCACTGAGAGAAAGCTGTCAGCATCACAGTGTCATCTGGATGCCCTCTCCCAGATGAAGCAGTTACTTAATATCAGACCCAAATTAAACCACTCCTCCACTTATAAACTATTAAAAACCAAGAGATAACAATTTAGCCTGTGTGTCCAACTAAATCTGATAGCTCTTGCTCAAATCATGGTTGCTGAACTAACCGCCTATCAAACACTTTTATGCCAAGGCTGCTAGGCTCCAGAGCATCGGTTTTGTTAGAAACCTCATTTGTTCTAAGCAGTTAAAAGGATCTGTACTCTCAACACATTTGCTTGAGAGAAGGCAAAATGATTAAATAACCCCAAATTAATTCACACTTATTTCTGACCCTCCCCGACCCACTCCCAACTTAAAAGTCATCACAAAATATTCTGCAGAGGTAAAGCGAACTGGACAAGAGAAGACTTTTACTTCACTATTTCCATTTTCTCTCTTCCTTTTCTTTCTCTTCTTTCATTGGTAGGTACTACGAAAGAGGGGGAAAGCATTTCAATCTGAGTACCAGGTGCTTGCCTGCATGCTACCGCAGGGTTTTACTTACTGCTATCACTAACTGCCACTCACTATTTGTGTGACTTTGGGCGACTTGCTCGCCTTTGAGTTGTACTATACATACCCTTTAAGAATTGTTTCCAAATCTAAAATTCTATGGTTCTAAG
The DNA here is from genome assembly GCF_022355385.1 of Mustela nigripes. Taxonomy (NCBI): domain Eukaryota; kingdom Metazoa; phylum Chordata; class Mammalia; order Carnivora; family Mustelidae; genus Mustela; species Mustela nigripes. Next base: position 3,307,133 of record NW_026739562.1, on the reverse strand, counting down.
ATTAGAGAAGAGGGAAACAACAGTCAAGAAAATAAATATTATGTTATGACAGAGTTGATAACAATTATACTCTTTATTTACTTCAAGTTTTAGACCTCCACTTAGGAAGAGACAGACTATCCAGAGGAAATGAACCCAGGACGAGAAGTACTACTTTTGAATTCAAGAAGTCCAAGACAAACTGATAACATTTCAGGAATTCATCTGTTAGCTGCTAATTTAGAACACGGAACATTTTTTCCACAGAAATGAAGTGATACATAATGGTTAGTCTCTTAGGCTAATTCACAAAAGTTCATTCAACCTTCCACTCAAGTGACTCTCCCGACTATTTAGGTAAAAACGGAAAATAAATGTTGCCATACTGGTACTGAAGAAAAAAAGAGAAAAAGGAAACGAAAGAAACCACAAAATTGATCTTAAAGCCTGTTCTTCACAATGAAGCCAACCACCTAATCCATTGACCTGATCACACAAAGATCCTCCTAGTATCCAGATTATAATGGCTCACTACTTAGGTCCATGGACCCCAAGGATCATTGCTTTATTTAAGGCACAGGGGGCATGAGGCGATCAGAGGTATGCCAAAGCCCAAAGCTGGGAGAAAAGCATAAAGCTGAAGAGGAGCACCTTTTCTTAGTTGGGACAGGAACTTAGAGACCAGAGCATTCTCTTCACATCCCAGCTCCAGGATTCCCTGGCCAATGCTCTGGGGAGTTCAGTGGCAGCTCAGTAAAGACGGAACCTAAAAACATGCTTTCCCGCTCAGGAAGGGACTGTGGAAAGGAACAATTCCCTGAGCTGCCATGGCCAGTGCTCACTGCTTGCTACTGGCAGAAGCAACCACAGCTCTGACAGTGAGGAGGCTGCCTGGAGGAATGGCCGCTTCCTGCTCTGACTGAAGCCCCATTTCAACCCCCTCAAAGATCTAGGTCTTCTGACACATTTCCATGGTCACAAGCCTGCAGTTCGTAACTTGTGGGTACCTATCTTTATCATTCGCTAAGGCCTGAAATAGAAAAACCAAGCATAAAGCCAAACCAGTTCTTCTCGTGGGAAGAACTGCTTAATGTACTTAAAACTTTGTAGTGATGTTAACTATCCCTGTGTAAGTCTGTATTTGGGGCAATTCAGATTTTTAATTCATAAGCACTTCTCCAAGTTCACTATGGAAAACAATTATCTATTATATCTAATTTAGACAGGTTTAAATATCAGGCAAAGGTATTTGCCACTCTGATATTCTAAGATTGCCATTTCAGTTTGCCGTTAGCCCTCTCCCTGATATCAGAGCACTTTAAAACTAAAATCAACCTTCTGTTCTCATTCAGATATTAACAAGTAGCAAGGCATACGGTATGTCGGTTATCATTTATATATATACAATATACTATATATATCTCCTATATATATATATATATACACACACAGAGCTTTTAATTAATTGATTCTGAACATCTGAATAGATCTGCAGTTTACCCAAATTCATATACTAAAGGGATTTTTCAATTCTTTAATAGACATATATAAATGTGATAATCACAATCAAAATTGAGGTTTGGATCCTGCCTGAATAATTTGAACTCCTGCCTGAGTTCAAAATATTGCTGGGAAGGGCAGCGTGGGTAATGTATGCACAACTATCACAGTGGCACTCAGAAGCTGATCATGTATTCAACTCTTTATAAATCTTGCTTTTCCCTCAGATTAAATCCAACTTTCCTTCCTGGCCTCTTCTTGTTTTATTTTTTTGTTTAATTTATTTGAGGGAGAGAGAGAGTGAGCACACAGGCATGGGGGAGGTGGGTGGGGTGGGCAGAGGGAGAGGAACAAGTGACTTCATGCTAAGCTCAGAGATCATGACCTGAGCCAAAAACAAGAGTGGCCTGCTTAACCAACTAAGCCATCCAGGCACCCCCCAGATTCTTGTTCCGTCGTAGACACCAATTTTATTTCTTCTCATATAAAATTCTGTGGTTCTCTGAACTTAACATTGTAAATGCTACATAGCAAAGTACTAGAAAATTCACTGAAAAATTTAACCGTTAAAAGCTTGTAGTAAAGAAATCTTTCTTTCCTAACTTTAAGCCTAAATACTTACTGCAGGGGTGACTTGGCAGACTTCCAAAAGATTTTTCAGATTTCTCCCTTTTTGAGGCAAGTTACCAGTAACCCCTACCCTTCCCCCGCTAAAACATAAGTATCCAGTGTGGAGGGGGGGGGAGGGAAAGAATTTGTTTTTGGCTTGGTTTTGTTTTTCAAACAAATCAGGTTCTGCTTTCCCATTGCAACGTTCAGCAAATAATACAATTCCACCAGCTTTCACTTTTTAGATGGGCTACTTCCTCGGCTGAGTGGCAGGACACCAAAATGGGAAGGAGAAGTCAATGTCATAGTGTATAAATAGCTGTGGCCAAAAACAATATTACAGAAGAGCCAATAGGAGAAGGGCTCCCCAAATTGCAGCAAGAGTGACTTAATTCCATGTATCCCTTCATGAGGGCCTCAGGGAAAACTATCATCAGGAAACAAAAGAAAGGGGGTGGGGGAAGCAGCCAGGACTCACAGAAGATTTCTAACCTTTTGTTAAGGAAAGAAGCAGCAGGGTTTTCTAGGGTTTCTGAAATGCGCATCTATCTTTTAAACCTCAAAGGGTATGGCCACAAAGAGGAAATTTCTTCTAAAGTAAGGTAGGTAGAAAATGCCATCCGATAAGCCAATCTCTTTTCTCACACACAGTGAAAACCACTCACCAACACCAAGCCGATTTTTAAACTGTTTAACTCACTCATTATACTTGAGTTTGTAAAAATTCGCCATCAGGTGAACTTCCCTTTATACAAAAGTAAACCTTGCATTATGTTCCTATCATCATTCATTACACACAACCCAAAGGTCCATAGTTTCACACAATAATGATTCATACATTTGAGATCAGTGAGCTGAACTGCATGGGGCACACAATTCACTACCTACGTGTTTGCTGGACTTTTCAGGATTGCTCCCAAGGGTTGGAAGTCATTAAGTTTACCAACAGCAGAGCACACACACGTACTGCTTCGGGATCAGCAGCATTCACAAAATGTAGGCAATCCTTAAGTTATGTAAGGAAAGCACTCTCTCCTCCGAGCCATTAGTTCGGGCATACAAGAATCCAGGAAATCGCGTATCCTCCTTGCGGGGCCGGGTCACAGGAACTAGGTAAAGAAACAATGCAAAGTACCCTGGGAAACGAGGGCAGTTACAGCTAGAAGATGCAGGCAACGCCACCAGAGGCATCTTCAAGCATTCCTTAAGAAGGAAAGTGTGTGTTGCCTCTGAAGAGCCCCTGTTGACCTGGGTAACGGTACAAGCTGAAATCACCAAACCCCGATACGAATTCCAGCACACAGAAGAGGAGACTGGGCAAGAAGCATTAGATGACCCACTGCCTAGGGGTGCCGAAGCTGTCACCGCCGTGGGACTCGCGCACACCACGGCATTGCCACCTGCTTTCTACTTCTTCGGGGAGGGCTGGTGACGCGTGGTGGGCCCGAGAGGAACGGAGGCAAGGATAATGAATCTGCGGTTTCTAAAGCCCAAGCACAACAAAATGTCCCCAGAGCCCGACCCCCGCCCCCACGGCCGGGCGACACTTCCCACGCGGCACGCTGTCTCAGGGGTGGAAGGCTGAGAACTTGCTGGAGGCTGAGGCGAGGGCCAGAGGACAAATGGGGAGGGAGCGACGCCAGCTCTGAGTACTGGGGTCGCTCCCGCCGCAGCGCCGGGACCGTGGGAAGGTAGCCTGGGGGCGGGACCGCGCGGCGCCAAACAGCCAGGGGCCGGACCTGGGAATCCCCCGGGGTGAGGGCGGGCGCGGGCGGAGAGGGACGCCCTGGCCGCTACCTGCTGCTGGATCTTCCCGTCCTCCGTGACGACCCAGTGCGTGGTGGCGAAGGCCCCTCGAGCCGCCACACTCAGCAAGGCGGAAAGGCTAAGGAGCCAGCCTGGGCCGGAGCAAGGCGGCAGCTCGCACCGGCCGCGGACCCCTACTGCCGCCGCCATCTTGCCCCCCCGGCCGTACTGCTCACACCGGAAGCGGAAGCCGGCCCCCGCCGTCCGCCATCTTGGGGAGGTCGGCGCTGGAGGAGGTGGAGCCCCGGAGGCGCTGCCCGCTGACGACCGGCTTTCTGAGCCTCGGTTTGGGCGGCGCGGACAGCCGGGCTTGGCTTCAGGTCGGAGACAGCTTTTTTTGTTACTGTTTTCCTGTAGGCAGTTCGATCTCGTGGCGTGGGAACCAGAGGGAGATACAAGGAGTGTTCTAGGTGGAGCCTGAGCGGGAATGAGAGGACTCTGTGTATATATTTACATAGATATGGATTTAATAAAACCTTGGTTTTCATTTTACTTCATTTTTATGTCTGGTTGTGTCATATGGTTTTGAAATAAAAGGTATGCTTTCGAAAGACGTAAGGGAAGAGATGGATTCTCTTTTGTTCGTAAAGCCTCGCAGTAGTGGAGGCTTCAGAGTTGGGCGCATTGTCCGTCTAGGGCCGCGCTGTCCGGTAGAAGGATGGGAGGCTGGAGCCACGGAGAAGTGTTTTAAAAGAGCGAAATAACGCGTTTGATTTAACCCATTGTATTCAACACAGTATTAGTTCAAAATAAAATCTGTACAAATGACTGAGCTATTTTATTTTTAGTCCTAAGTCTTTTAGGCTTCCAGCTCGTCTACGTGGAGACTGGCAAGGGATGCGCCTGGGTGGCTCAGTCGTTAAGGGTCTGCCTTTCCCCGGGGTCATGATCCCAGAGTCCTGGGGTTAAGCCCCCGCATCAGGCTCTCTGCTTGGCGGGAGGCCTGCTTCTTCCTCTCCCACTCCCCCTATTTGTGTTCCCTCTCTCGCCCTCTGCAAATAAATATATAAAATATTTTAAAAATTAAAAAAAAAATTCAGACTGGCTGGATTTCAGGGCTTAAGAGCTGCATGTGCCTAGTGGCTACCTTACAGGGCAGCACAGGTCTAGGCTGGAGGTCTAGATCAGGAGACCCATAGCATTGGCATCACCTGGCAGTTTATTAGAAATGCACCTTCTTGGCTCTTTTACCCGACCCCACCAGATTCTGACTTTCAGCAAGAGTCCCAGGTATGTACGTTAAGAACTCTTCTCTCTAGTGAACCAACATGTAGGTAGACTAGCCAGGCTAGTCCTGGCTTCTAGTAAGATAATGTTTTAGGTATTTCACGGCTGCCTTCTGGCTTTGTGTGTCATTTTGTGTTTAGGTTCATTATGCTTTTGGTTTTCTCTTTGGGAAGAGGAGGATGAGAATTTTGCCTGACCGCCTTCCTACGCTGGCATATTGTCAGAAAACAAAAATAATTGCCAAGTGTTTAAACATCTCTTCCTACTCTGGGAGCAACGACCACAGCACTGGTTTTTAGTTCCATTTGAAAGTTGCTTTTCTTAGAGGATTGAAGTAATGAACATTCATCTCGCTAAAAATGTATGACCTATCCACTTTTTTGCCTAGTACTCTGCTAGACAGCAGGTATGGAAATCTGACCACTGAGCAATGTGCAATTCAGTGGAATATTGGCAGGTTAACAATTGAAATACAGGATAATGGAGGTGTATAACGGCACATGTGTAGAGAAGAGAGCAACCGACCAGGTGAAAGGCTTCAAGCAAAAGTGCTGATTCAAGTAGAATAAGCAATACATGAAAAAAACGTGAAAACTGGGGCGCCTGGGTGGTTCAGTGGGTTAAAGCCTCTGCCTTCGGCTCAGGTCATGATCCCAGTGTCCTGGGATCGAGCTCCGCATCAGGCTCTCTCTGCTCGGCAGGGAGCCTGCTTCCCCCTCTCTCTGCCTGCCTCTCTGCCTACTTGTAATCTCTGTCTGTCAAATAAATAAAATCTTTAAAAAACAAAAAAACAAAAAAAACGTGAAAACTGTCAGGTTGTAAGGGTTTCTTGTATGTCATACCGAAAAGTTTAAACACAGACAATTTTGAAATGAAAAAAGTGGAAAACGAGTCTCCCTGTTCTCAGCATTTTATTTTAAGGCGTAGACATCAATCCTCTTACCAGTGTATAAAGGTTGCTAAGTAATGGCAGTCATCATCATCTAACATTTGTTAAGTGTTTTAATACATACTGGCACTAGTATTCACATAGTCATCTCTGCTGACGTACCGGGCATAGGCTAGTTAAGTAATTTGGCCAAGATCATATAGCTAATAAGTGGCAGACCTCAGATTTGGACTCCGATCTACCTGACTCTAGAGCCTGAGCATGGCTGAAGGATGGTGAGGAATTTGAGAGCAGCCCCAACATCACCTATTTTGACTATCAGCAATTTCTTTCACACTCATAAGTTAACCTATAAAAGGGCAGAATCATAGCTTCTGTAGCTTTAATGTACCACAGGCCTCTTCTTTCTCTAGATGATAATCCATGTCCTTGGAGATCCTGTATTAGTTTTCTGTTGTTGTGTAATAAATTACCATAAATTTAGCAGCTTAACACATACCTGCAATCTCACTGTTTTCATGGGTCAAGAGTCTGACGTGGCATGGCTGTGTTCTCAGTGTCTCACATGGGTGATAGAAGGCTGCTTGCTTTCTCCAGGGTTTGGGGGCCTCTTTCAAATTCTTGGCAGAATTCAGCCCTTTGCCATTGTAGTCACTTTTCTTGCTGGCTGCTGACTATGGCCATTCTTGACTCCCCCCACCATTCCCTGCTACCATGGCCTTCTCAACATGGCAATATTCCTTCAAGGGAAATGGGGAAAATCTCCACTGCCTCAGTTTCTGACTTCCTCCATTTCTGATGGCTCGACCCAGATTTAAAGGGCTCATGTGGTTAGATAAGGTCTGTCTGAATAATCTCTCTTGATTAACCCAAAATCAACTAATTTGGTTGATTTGTAATCTGTCAGTGCACATTTGGGTTGTTTCCATATCTTGGCTCCTGTAAATGATACTGCAAGAGACATGACAGTGCAATCTATATTTTCAAATTAATGTTTTTATTTTCTTTGGGTAATTCCCCAATAGTGGAATTACTGGATTGTGTGATATTTCTATTTTTGATTTTATGAGGAACCTCCCTGCATGGCTGCACCAGTTTACATCCCTACCAACAGTGCATAAGTGTTCCTTTTGCTCTGTATCCTTGTCAACACTTGTTACCTGTGTTTTTGATTCTAGTCTTCCAACAGGTGTAAGGTGATTCTCATCGTGGTTTTGTTTTAAAGATTTTTTATTTATTTATTTGATAGACAGAGATCACAATTAGTTAGAGAGGCAGGCAGAGAGAGAGGAGGAAGCAGGCTCCCCGCTGAGCAGAGAGCCCGAAGCCGGGCTCCATCCCAGGACCCTGAGACCATGACATGAGCTGAAGGCAGAGGCTTTAACCCACTGAGCCACCCAGGTGCCTCCTCATCGTGGTTTTGATTTGAACTTGCCTGCTGATTAGTGATGTTGAGCATCTTTTTATGTCTTTTGGTCATCAGCATGTCTTTTTTGTTATTGTTGTTAGAGAGAGAGTGAGTGCACAAGCAGGAGGAGCAGCAGACAGAGGGAGAAGCAGGCTCCCCGCTGAGCAAGGGGACTTGATTCCAGGAGACTTGATCCCAGGACTCTGGGATCATGACCTGAGCCAAAGGTAGATACTCAACTGACTGAGCCACCCAGGCGTCCCAATTTTTTTTTTTTTTTTTTAAGATTTTATTTGTCAGAGAGATAGCAAGCGAGAGAGCGAGCACAGGCAGACAGAGTGGAAGGCAGAGTCAGAGGAAGCAGCAGGCTCCCTGCAGAGCAAGGAGCAGGATGTGGGACTTGATCCCAGGACGCTGGGATCATGACCTGAGCCGAAGGCAGCTGCTTAACCAACTGAGCCACCCAGGCATCCCTGTTGGTGTTTGTTTTTAAATGTCTATTCAGGTCCTCTGCCCACTTTTTTTAAAAAAGGATTTATTTGTTTATTTATTTGAGAGAGAGTGTGCGTGCAAGTGGAGGGGAGAGGAGTAGAGGGAGAAGGAGAGGTGAAGCCGACTCTGTTGAGAGCAGAGCTCAGTGCATCCCACAACCCTGAGATTCTGACCTGAGTGGAAACCAAGAGTTGGACTCAACTGACTGAGCCACCTAGGCATCCTCCTCTGCCCATTTTAAAATCAGATTATTTATTGTTTATTTTTTGGTTTTAAGTTATTTATAGATTTTGGGCATTAATGCATTAGCAGATTTGCATTTGCAAATATCTTCTCTCATTCAGTAGGCTGCCCTTTTGTTGATGGTTTCCCTGGCTGTACAAAAGGTTTTTAAAATTTTTTTTTGTTTTTGTTTTGTTTTGGTATAGTCCCAATACTTTATTTTTCCTTTATTTTCCTTGCTTTAGGAGACATACATATCTAGAAAAATGTTGCTAAGGGCGGTGTCCAAGATATTACTGCCTATATTTTCTTCTAGAAATTTTATAGTTTCAGGTCTCACATTTAGGCGTTTCATCCAGTCTGAGTTTGTTTCTGTGTATGGTGTAAGAAAATGGTCCTGTTTCAGTCTTTTGCCTATAGCTGTCTGTTTTCCCCAGAACCAATTATTGAAGAGACTATCTTTTCCCCATTGTATATTCTTGCCTCTCTGTTGCAGATTATTAATTGACTAGATAATCATGGGTTTATTTCTGGGCTCTGTATTCTGTTCTGTTGGCCTATGTGTCTGTTTTTGTGCCAGTATCATACTGTTTCAATTACTACAGCTTTGTACTAAATCTTTAAATTTGGGATTGTGACACCTCCAACTTTGTTCTTTTTTTTTTTTAAGATTTTATTTATTTATTTATTTATTTATTTTTTTTTTAAAGATATTATCTATTTATTTGACAGAGAAAGACACAGTGAGAGAGGGAACACAAGCGGGAGGAGTGTGAGAGGGAGAAGCAGGCCCCCCGCTAAGCAGGGAGCCCGATGTGGGGCCCGATCCCAGAACTGTGGGATCATGACCTGAGCCGAAGGCAGGAGCCCAATGACTGAGCCACCCAGGCGCCCCAAGATTTTATTTATTTGACAGACATCACAAGTAGGCAGAGAGCCACCCAGTCGCCCCAACTTTGTTTTTACTTAAGATTGCTTTGGCGGGGCGCCTGGGTGGCTCAGTGGGTTAAGCCGCTGCCTTCGGCTCAGGTCATGATCTCAGGGTCCTGGGATCGAGTCCCACATCGGGCTCTCTGCTCAGCAGGGAGCCTGCTTCCCTCTCTCTCTCTCTCTGCCTGCCTCTTTGTCTACTATGATCTCTCTCTGTCAAATAAATAAAATATTAAAAAAAAAAAAAGATTGCTTTGGCTTTTTGAGATCTTTTATGGTTCTGTACAAATTTTAGTATTATTTTAGTTCTGTAAAAGAGATTGTTGGTGTTTGATAGGGATTGCATTGACTATGTAGATTACCTTGGGTAGTATAGACATTTTAATAGTATTTGTTCTTCCAGTCCATGAGCATGGAATGTCTATCTGTTTATATCACTTTAAATTTCTTTCATCAGTGTTTCATAGTTTTCAGAGTATAGGTCTTTCACTTCCTTGATTAAGTTTATTCTTAGGTATTTTTTAAAAATATACATCTATTTATTTGAGAGAGAGAGAGCGTGCACTAGAGAAAGAGGAAGCACAACTGGGAGGCAGAGGGAGAAGCAGGCTCCCGCTTAGCAGGAAGCCCAACAGGACTTGATCTCAGGACCCTGGGATTATGACCTGAGCCAAAGGCAGACGCTTAACTGACTGAGCCACCCAGGTGCCCTTATTGTTAGGTATTTTATTCTTTTTTGGAGTAATTATCAATGGAATTGTTTTTTAAATTTCTCTTTCTGCTACTTCATTATTAGCATATAGAAACATGATTTCTGTGTATCCTGCAACTTCACTGAATTTTTTACTTATAATAGTTTTTTTGTGAAGTCTTCAGGGTTTTCTATGCATAGCATCATGTCATCTGCAAATAGGGGACAATTTAACTTGTTCCTTTTTTTTTTTTTAAAGATTTTATTTATTTAACAGAGATCACAAGTAGGCAGAGAGGCAGGCTGAGAAAGAGGAGGAAGCAGGCTGCCTGCTGAGCAGAGAGCCTGATGCGGGGCTCAATCCCAGGACCCTGGGATCATGACCTGAGCAGAAAGCAGAGGCTTTAACCCACTGAGCCACCCAGGCGCCCTAACTTGTCCCTTTTTGATTTGGATGTCATTTCTTTTCCTTGTCTGATTGCTGTGACTAGGACTTTCAGTACTATGTTGAATAAAAGTGTTAAGAGTGGATATTCTTGTCTTGTTTCTGATCTAAAGAGGAAACAAAATTTTTTTTTAAGGGCAGAGAATTTTTTTTTTTTTTTTAAGATTTTATTTGTTTATTTGACAGGCAGAGATCACGGGCAGACAGAGAGGCAGGCAGAGAGAGAGAAAGGGAAGCAGAGCAGATAGCCTGATGCGGGGCTCCATCCCAGGACTCCAGGATCATGACCCCAGCTAAAGGCAAAGGCTTTAACCCACTGAGCCACCCAGGTGCCCCTAGAGGAAACACTCTTGATTTTTCACCATTGAGTATGATGTTAACTATGGGTTTTTCATAATATGGCCTTTATTATGTTGAGGTATATTTCACCTTTAAACCCACTTTGGTGATTGTGAGAGTTTTTATCATGAACAGATATCAAATTTTGTCAAATTTTTCTGTTTTTATTGAGATGATCATATGTCTATTTATCCTTTGTTCTGTCAGTGTGGAATATCACATTGATTGGTTTGCAAATATTGAACCGTCCTCACATCCCTGGAATAAATCCCATTTGATTGTGGTGAATGACCCTTTTAATATATTATTGAATGCAGCTTGCTAATGTTTTGTTGAGGATTTTCTTCTTTGTTCATCAGAGATTTGGCCTGTATTTTGGTAGGTAGTTCTGGTAGTACCTTATGTTATTGAGTAATTCTTTTTTTTTTTTTTTTTAAGAGTTTATTTATTTATTTGACAGAGAGAGATCACAAGTAGGCAGAGAGGCAAGCAGAGAGAGAGGAGGAAGCAGGCTCGCTGCTGAGTGGAGAGCCCATTGCGGGACTTGATCTCAGGACCCTGAGATTATGACCTGAGCCGAAGGCAGAGCCTTAACCCACTGAGCTACCCAGATGCCCGAGTAATTCTTTTTTTCAATTAGTTATACACTGTTAGCGTCTGATGGCAGGAAGCATTTCCTATACAAATATACTTTTATCTTCCAGAAAGCTTGGTTAGTTTGACTTTTACTTACTATCTCTATAAAGTATAGAATTTTTGAAGCTAGGAATTGGACGATGATCAAACGGACTTTCTGGATTGTTTCCTCCTTTGAGCCATTTTATCTGAAAGTTGCAGAAAATCTCCATACTGTTTATTCCTTAGAGAAAATATAAGATATAAATGTATCTGAGAGAGTTAACATTCTGTTTTAAATTCTGTTAATTATCTTTTGCTTCATGGTAAACCAACTTAAATTTTAGTGATTTAAATGCTTAATTTTAAAATATAATTTATTATATTTCATAGTTTATTGGCTGGATTCAGCTGGGTGGTTCTCCTGCTGTTGGCTTGGGTCACTCATAGGGCTGCATTCAGCTGAGACCTCAGCTGGTCCCAGAATGTCGTGAAATGTCTCCACACACATCTAGTACATTTGCTGGAGTGGCTGAAATGACCAGGGGTAGCTGTGCTATCTCTCAGGGCAGTTATAGAGGCTTCTTACATGGTAGAAGCTGCCAGGCTTCTTGAGGGCCAGCCCCAGAACTGGCAGTGTCACTTCTGCAATCTACTGGTCAAAGAAGGGAATAAAGATAGCTCAGATTCAAAGGGAAAAGGAAATAGATTCATCATCATAAGTGAAGCAGCCATGTTTAAATGGGAAGGGAAGAAATAACTGGCAGCCTACTCTGCATATAGTTCATTCCTTTAGAGGGATTTTGAATTGATAGATGTTGATAAGGTGGGTAAGAAAGGAGGCTAGTTCTGGCTGGAAGGGCTGTAGAGGTATATCTCCCCAACAGCTATATGCAGAGTGGGTAGGATTTTCAAAGAGGAGACAGAGGATACCTAAATATAGTGATTTCATTTAGAAATAGTTTGCCAAATAAATCAAGCAGTTTGAAGCATGAGGACTACTACGGGTGAGACCGAATGTCCAGTCAGCCCAAGATTCCAGTTCACAGTGATCCTAGGGCTGCTCTGAGGGTAGCATGATGGTCAGCCTCAAAAGAATTTTCCTGATACAGACTTACCAGACATTAACTTATTGAAAGTCTTGAAGCTGTTACTGTATTTGGGGAGGACAGTTTTATTTGGGGAGTAATTTTATTATGACTGTTCATTCTGTAAGAAGCTAATGGTCATACCTGCTCCTATCCCCAGTTTTTACTCCCACATACACTCAGGTATCAGGATCCTCATTTTATGATGAATCTAGTTCATTCTATTCAAATCTTTTTAGTTTGTGCTTTTTAACCTTATCACCTTATAGCAAGCTAAATTTTAGTTTTTCCTCATAGGAATATCATTTTCCCCCCCCTCTTTGGTTCTTTTCTACTTAAGTATTTCTTGAGAAATACCAACTGGAACTGTATGTGGTTTTTCATCTGTCTAAGGCCTTATCTCAGATCTTGTTTATAATATCAACTCTTTATGACCAGAATTTTAATGGGATTTTCTTTATTTGTGATTGCATTAGTTTTAGGGAGTAAATGGCCAACTTTTAGGAATGAATTTACGATTTCTTAGGTTTTTGACAAATTAGGTTTCATTAGTCTAAATTTTAGTTTCCATCACACTTGTTAGACTTGAGTCATTCGCTGTTTTCTACCTGCCCAGAACTGCTTTGAGTTTTCTTTCTATGGTTTCTAACGTGGGAAATTGATCATGTGCTAAGGGAGCACACACGTGGTTGGTCCTGTACCCAACTTGGGAGGAAAGGCTTCCCAGGGAGAGTGAAATCTAGTATGACCTGAAGGATGAATCCTAAGTTAGCTGGATGAATGGGGGGTGAATAGGGGGTAATGATTTTCTGGGCAGAGGAAACATGCCTCTGTCAGAGAGTGCAGTGCCCTCTGAGTTATTGAAAGTAATTCCTCATAGATGAGGAATTCAGGAGCGCAGGGGTTGAAACTAGGAATCTACAAGTTTAGGGATAGTGCCCTCCCCACCATTTTTGTTTTGTTTTAGCGCAGCCTGGTGCTCTTAAAGCCAAGTGTTGGGGCACCTGGGTGGCTCAGTGGGTTAAACCTCTGCCTTTGTTCAGGTCATTGGCCTCAGGGTCCTGGGATTGAGCCCCACATTGGGCTCTCTGCTTAGCAGGGAGCCTGCTTCCCCCTCTCTCTCTGGTGCTCTGCCTCTTGTGATCTCTCTCTGGCAAATAAATAAAATCTTAAAAAAAAAAAGTGTTATGCAGGTTTTGTTGCCTCCATCTCAAATGCTTTTCCCTGACATCTTCACTAGGCTGGCTCCAAATCATCATTCAGTTCTCAGCTCAAATTAATTGACTTTTCCTAACTGTTCTTTCTATGCTGTCACATCAGCATGCGTTTTAAAACTAAGCTCTGAAATCAGCTTATGAGGCCTGTGTAGTAGAATGTGAGCTCCCAAGAGTTTGCCTCTGTTGCTCACCACTATATTCCCAGAGCCTGAAACACTGCCTTTTTTAAATTGAAAACTTAGTATGTACCAAGCACTGTTTTAGTTGCAATTATCAAGGAGTAAATTACAAAAATCCTTACCTTTGTGGCATTTTAGCCAGATTACATTCTGTCAGGGATAAACAGACAAAACAATGTACAAGTAAAGTATACAGTATGTTAGAAGTTGGCAAATGCTCTAGGGAACATGGGATAGGGTAAGTGGTATTTGCCATCTTGCGGTATTTAATTTTCCTTGAGAAAATAATCTTTGGAGATTTGAAGGACATGGAGATGGAGTTAGACAAGAGATATAAGAGAAAGAGTGCCTGGAGGGAACAGCCAGTGCAAAATCCCTACAGCAGGAGTGTCTTTGCCCAGGCCGCATGAAGCTAGCTGACTGGGGCAGAGTGACGGAGAGGAAGGATAGCAGCTGAGGTCAGGGATGGAAAACCATGGCAATGTTTTTGATTTATACTCTGAAATGAGCCACTGAATAGCTTTAAGTAGGAGTGGATCTCTGCTGTCCTGTTTAGAACAGGCTATAAATGAGTCAAGTAACAGCAGGGAGATCCATTAGAAGGCTGTTAAGAAACTCCAGGCAAGAAATGATGGACATAGAAACTTGACAGTCCTCAGCATAAGGTGGCATTAAAGCTGCAGGCCTGGATGTGATCACCAGGAATGCAGTTATCTCATTCCGTTCCATTTAAATTTGGCTTTAGAACACTCCTAACCATTCTAGGTGCTACTTCAGGAAGACTTTTAATAAAGGCTGGTAGCCAAATTAAGAAGTTCCAACTTCCTTTACATATTAACCTGAAGATGGAAATTATTTCATAACAATTTGGCAAGTATGTATCTGATATTTTGTTTCAATAAAAATAACCAAATCATTTTTTTCAGAAATGTATTCACTTAAAAAAAAAATCTCCAAAAATGAAAATTAAATATAACTTGCCCATCTTTATATTTTCATGTCTGGCACAACAGAAACCACCAATATTGTTTAATGGATATCCGGGAATCTTAAGTTATCATAATTATAACACATCAAGACACAAAACAAAATTACAAAAGGAAATTTATTTCAAAAGCATAAGGGAACATTTACATTTGAACAAGGTGATAACAGGTGTCTTGCAAAAGGAAAAAAAAAAATCATGGCATGAAGTTTTTCTTTCAAATTTTTGAAGCAAAAGTAACCTAAGATGTGCACTGTTGCCTTTGGAAAAGTAAGGGGAACAATGAGGTGGTAAAGGAAGGAACACAGTCAACTCAGTATCAAACTTGAGAAAGTAAAGTCACTTCTGCTCAGCTTTTTTTTTTAATTTTTTTTTACAAATATGCTTTAAAAAAGAAAAAGAAGAAAAGTTACATTTATGTCAAATTTATATAACTGTAGTTCCAATACAGTTGCTGTACTTGAAATGGCTTTAGGCCACCAACTGATGCCTCTAAGGTCCAGACTATCTGGTCACAGTTTTCAAATGGCAATTCCATGTTCCTATGTCTTTTCGGATTCCAAGGGAGCTTAGGTTCAGCTCATACTCTTTTGGAATGTTTTAGAGATTATTGCCACCACTCCATAGTCAAGCTGACCAATTTCTTTTGCTCACTTGTATCATTCTGGTTTTTAAAAAATATTTTTCCCTTAAACATGTGCAGTAATTCTAACAAAGGGGTTTTGCTTTTTCCCCAATGTAGAGGTAACAGTAATGTAGACACCTGCATTAGAATCACAAACTATTCCTCGAAAAATATGTCAAACTACTAGAAAATGTCATTCAGGCATTGAATTTGAATAGCAAACTTGGGGAGGGAAGATTAACTGTGGAACAAAAACATATGAAACATTCAAAAGGCAGAGCAAAAGGGCCTATGCTACTAAAAATGCCCATGACATTAAACACTCCACAAACCCCCCGTCCGTTGTTGTAACCTAAAGATTCTATTAGCTAACTTATACAATAATTTTGATTAATAACCTGAGAAGTTAAAATCTTGAAAGTGGCAAAAGCAAACCAAGAGAGCATCCCTTGCTTATTGGTACACCATGTTTTCAAGTCACTTTTCCTGGGTTGCCCTGGTTATTAAATCCCCAAATTCTAAATTAATCTAGCTCATCCTGTAGAAACCTATATGTACATCAGATTCAATATTTTGGCTGTATTTCTCCAGCAGGGATCTCCAAATTTATCTTTGAAAACGCAGCCTTGGTTTATTTTTAGTTTTAAATAACAATAATCATGTAAGTGCAACTGACTCAAAATCCCTCACTACTGGGAGGAAAACCTAGATAACAAGTTAATGGATTCAGCCTCAAAAAGGATCATCACCGTGTCAAAGACTACCCGTTCCAGGAATTTTTAAAAAAATGATTTATGTTGTGTAGTCAAGTTTCACAGCATGCATGTATACACACACACACACACATATATGCTTATGTATGCATGTATATTATACATACACATTTCTATTCAAATAGTAAGATCCCATAGTCAAAAGTTTATATCACAACATATGGAGAAGAGTTAAGTAAATGGTGCAAAGCAACTTACTTCCTCCTAAAAATGTAATTTCTACATTTTAAGAAAGCTGGTAAGTATTCTGCTTTTACAACACTAGGTAGGAAATGCCTAGCAGCTTTATTAAAAATAATGAAAATAAAATGTTAAGATCGACCATTACTCTTCTCCATATATTGGGGAGGAAAAAAGAGGGTAGAGGAAATCAGTAACCTTTCAACTTTCATCTTTACCAGTTATCAGAAATAGACTGAAATTTCATTACATTTTAGACTTGAGTAGCTTTCAATAACAAATTACCAAGATGTTTAAAAGTAAAAGATTCACAATATGAAGTCTGAATAATGATGATATTGCAAAAACAAGTCAAGATTGTGGACAAAGCATCCAAAAATATCACTGTGGTTTTTACCTTGGACACAACCATGGTCTGTTACAAAAGTAGATCATACATACAAAGGTATAAAGAACATTAAGTTTTTAGCTGAAGGCAGCAGTCCTTTTAAAGGGACATCCCCGGCAATCCAATGAGTAGTAGAATTTAAGTTATTATTAAGCTCATGACAATGCTGAAGAATGTGATGTCTTACTCAGTAGAGTCTTCCCCGACTACGATTTCCTCGTGCTCCCCAACCTCGGCCACCTCTACTTCCCCTGAAGGCTCCTCTCTGCTCTACGAAAAAGCGAACAAGGGTTTAGGTCTTGCTCAGGACTTCATGGTACAGCAAACACAGAAGCGTAACTCGTAGCTTTGAGTGTGTAGCAGCAGGCTCTATGAAAGCAGCGCTAGCATTCTGTTAGTGTGTAAACTCAATCTATACATAAAACCAGGGCAACACATACACTAAAACACATATGGCAAGATGTCAAATATATTCAGAGTAGGTACTCAATTAAATGTATCCCACTAACAAGATATTTCAAGGTGACAATGTACTTATAACAAGTACATTTCTTCTTTATTTTGATGGCTATCACTACTAAAGATAATTACACTATAAAAATTTCTATAGTTGATACGGAATTAACAAAAAGTCACTGGCCTTCAAAAGCTAGTGCCGTGAATGCAAAATATCTTGAATTATCACTGATCAATTTTGAAAAATTACGCTAGACTGAAAAGCATACCTTTCAAATGCAGTGAATAGGCAATCTGTTTTGGTCACAATATTTCAAGCACCTGGACTCACAAAAATGTGGGTATAAATGCCAGCAGCTTTGCTCGCTGCTTTATCAGCTACATGAGCTGCTCAGAGTACTGCCAAAAAGGTGATTATGTACACAGTGCTTAGATTACTGATGTACATTAAGTGTATCTTTTGCTGAAAAATCAAGTCACTTGTGTCATACAGGAGAATGAGTCTTTGATTCATTCACTAGTTACTCTCTTTTATCGCTCCAGAGAAATATTCCTTTAAAGAGTCTTTCCAGTGAAGAAAACTGATTGACGTTATCTGACAGGTTGGACTTTTCATCATACATAAATAAGTTAAGAGCCTCAAACTTCTAATTCCAGAGATCAGATCTCTTCATTGAACTTTTAAACTTCCTCATTGCAACAATCCTGTTAGGGGCAATAAAAACCACCTGGTGTTGCTGTTTTGGATCCGTAATATTGAATGGTTGAAAAATTCCTATTAAGTCCATATTGCAACCCCTTTTTTGCCATTATGGCTAGAAATATAATTACTTTATTTGGGTAATGTTTTTACCCCCCACCCCTGCGCCCAGCAACCATGAGTTAGAAAATTAACTCGACCTTTCCCCAACTTAGCAAATATTTATGTTTAATAGAATGGGATCTGATTCGAAGTCATCGTTCATGTCATGGCACATTTTTCTAAGTTGATCCGTTTGAAAGCCTTTTAAATGACACCACCATGTTTATTACCCCTTGAACATATTCAGAAAATCAGAGGTGGTCTAAGGGTAAGATGCTCCCCGTAATTTTGCAGTGACTGTAACAGGGAATATAGCAACTCTTATGTAGGCTGTAACTCTTGCACTTTTGACTGTTTAAGACTTGGCCTTATCTATGCAGATGTCAGCACATTTCCCCCCTACTGTACTCATTATGAAACCTTCCATTTTTCAGTTAACAACACTTAACAAATTAACATCTTTTTTTAAATCAAATTAACATCTTCATAGGAATCATTATTACCTATTAGCTAAGTGACTACTAAAATACACCCTTTCAATTGTTTTTCTTTTCTTTTCTTTTCTTTTTTTTTTTTTTTTTTTTTTTTTTTTTTTTTTTTTTTTTTTTTTTAAAGATTTTATTTATTTGACAGACAGAAATCACAAGTAGACAGAGAGGCAGGCAGAGAGAGAGGAGGAAGCAGGCTCCCCGCTGAGCAGAGAGCCCGATGTGGGACTCGATCCCAGGACGCTGGGATCATGACCTGAGCCGAAGGCAGCGGCCCAACCCACTGAGCCACCCAGGCGCCCCTGTTTTTCTTTTCTTTAAGATTTTATTTACTCATGAGAGAGTGGAGAGTGCGTGTACGTACACACACACACACAAATAAACTGGAGGGGAGGGTAGAGGCAGAGGGAGAAGCAGGCTCCCTGCTGAGCATGGAGTCCAATTTGAAGCTCCATTCCAGGACTCTGGGAACATGACCCGAGCTGAAGGCAGACACTTAACAGATTCAGCCACCCAGGCACCCCCTCAACTGTTCAACTGTATCAATGGGTATATTACATACACTGTATGAAGATATTGTTCGATATGGTTATCTTTTCTATACTGGCTATTTCTTTTTGCTCTGCAATGGATGTAGTCATTTTTACAGTTCAGGAAATCTCCAAATTTTCTTTCTTTGAAGGGCTCCATCCTGAGGGACCAGTCTGCATTTTCGGATCTTTTCAGTGGTTTCAAGCTTACACTGCTAACTTGAAAAACCACTGCTCCCAGTTAAAATTATACTTTATTTTTACAGTCTAAAAAGGTAAAAGATGAAGGATACAAGTCACAACATACAGCATGTTCAGTATTTCTGGATTACTGGGCAATTCTGTATGCAGGAAGGAAAGCCAAACATGAGCAGGTGTTTGTAAATACTTCAACTGAAAATGCACCAGGAAGCTGAACTGACTACATATATATAAAGCAAATAAAAGACCTTGGTTAGTAAAGTGATAAACTTGGATAAGGAAAAAAAAGTCTATATTAGCATGCCTGGATTCAAAAAACAACAACAAATCTGGCTCTTCTTCTATGATGAATAAGTTCCAGCCTATAAAACTGGAACAGTCTATTTCTTTCACTGTAATAAGACTGTACATTAATACTACCTGATTCTCTAATAACCAAAAAGAGTCAATTTCCTAATCCCTCAGCATACATGATCTTTAAAAAAAAATCCAACCCGTTTTTGGAAAGATAAAACATGAGCTTGACTGACAAAGAAAAGTGTAATTACAATGATTTTGCCAAATGTCATTAAGAAAATCTATCTACTAAGTGACATTAAAACAAAACGTTCTCCTCTCCAATTTTGAGGCAACACTGATATCCCAGGAAAAAAAAAAGCAACGTGCTTCTTTCTTCTGGACACACTGTCAGTTCCCTAAAGAAAGGACACAAAAAAGGTGGAGAAAAACTTGATGTAGATAGGTCTTCCAAATCCCATCTGTAGTATCAAGAATTTTCAACTGAATGTGTGAAAGAAAGCCAAGAACTCTTTAAAACTGCTACTGTGAAAATACCTATGACCTGTTAACATTCAACTCCAAAATGCAAAATGCTAGCAGAAATTTTGCTGCCACTTTCCAATAAAAAGAGTCAGAGTTTAGTTAGCTTTGTAATTCTGTTTATGACTAGCACCCCAAGGACAAGGTTGACCCCTTTAGGAATATTAAAGTGCTGTAATATCAGACACACACAAAAAAACAATTAACAGGCAAGCTTGTTCTGCTTTTGTTACTTTGAGGACTATAAACAACTGTAGTTATAAGGGACTCAGATTTTCTACCGACCATGAAAAACAATCACAACTAAGGCTTTGTATTTTTCACATCTCTTTTCCACATGCATTGTATCATCTGATTCTCACCATCAGGCAGCCAGTGAGTTCACATGGCAGAATCCTCCTCAGGAGTAAGTCACTTGCCCAAGTGACAAGGAATACAATTCTCTATGCATTGTCATTGCTTTCAATTACTTTTCATTTAAGCAAAATGAAGATAGTATTTGAGATAATAATTGGATTTTAACAATAATTCTCATAGACACATTACATCATACAAGTGACAGAAGACAATCTTTGTTGCAATGAGATGGCAGAATCCTTTCAATTTACAAAATGTTTTCACAAATACTGTTTTTTTCCCCTTATTTGAAATTTTTAAGAGTGCTATGTTGTCCCTATTTTTCACATTAAGAAAAGAGGCTAAGAAATGCATATTTACATATGCATATTTACATTTAAGAGGCTAAGAAATGCATATTTACATATGCATCCTGGAAATGATTCCAGTGATCTTTCCTACACTAATTTGCTTCCAAACCTGACTGGAGTAGAGGGGTCATTTCACAATCTAAAAACTGCTTTTTTACAATGTTTGCTCAGATACTAAAGGTATCTAGCTATTGTAGGATGACTTTAATGTTATGATTTCCTCACCCTGGAAATGATTATAGACAGTCTATGTTTCAGAATGTGTTTTAAGAATAATTACTGAAGAATTAGTTCAGACGAGTAAATAAGACCAGTCATAATAAGCATTTTCAGTTGCAAATATTAGTTTGTCTTTTTCTTCTTTTTAAAGATCTTATTTATTTGACAGAGAGAGAGACAGTGAGAGAGGGAACACAAGCAAGTGTAGAGGGAGAGGGAGAAGCAGGCTTCCCTCTGGGCAGGGAGCCTGACTTGGGGCTCAATCCCACCACCCTGGGATCATGACCTGAGCCAAAGGCAGCCACTTAACAACTGAGCCACCCAGACTCCCCTAAGCTTTGATTAAGGAGCTCATTCAGTGATATTTCATCCTTTCTTCTTTGAAAGAATCCATCAGGCTCTAAGTCAAATGAAATAAATTTCACTTCTTCACAGCACTGGGAGACAATGGACTAGCGGGAAGCTCTCCTGGCACCAATGGCTAACACTGACAGGGAGACTGCACTCTGGGCAGTGGAGACAGACTGCGACAGGACACACCTTCCTTGCCAGATGATACTTTAAACATCTGACTCCACTTCTAGGACTTTTCAAATAGTTAAGAAGATGGAAGACAAGCAGGAGGCAGAAAAGATCCAAGAAGATTACTGATATCCTCACATCTGCCAGAAGCTGTAACTACTCCTGAGGGAGAATGCACAGAATGTCTTGCCTTGAAGTTACAACAGGGAAAACCAGGAATGGATGGTTCATGCCAACTTCCTTCGTTTTGTTCCTTCTTCTGAATACAAGATGCATATTATCTTTTCCAAGTTCTTTTCTAAGTACTGCATGCTCTATTTAGTGAGCCCATGAGGAAGGGTTAGAAAGAAATGGGGTAACTTGTTTCCCCAATAGCTCTCATTTTCCAAGCTACCTCAGAAGTCAGTGGAAAAAGTCACATATTATATATGTGACTATATATAATTAATAATTAAAATCAACTGTTACATAATTTCTTCCTAATTTCTCATATTGCTTGTACCCAAACGGAAACGCTCACCATAATTAAAGTTGCTCAAATTGCTGCTATATTTCCCACTAGGAGGATTATATATCTGCCTGGCATCCCTTTTTGGTCCGGCTGAAGATTTCTTGGGTGGTGAACCAGAAGTTGTATCTTCATTGGCTCTCTTCTGCCTGTAATGGTAAGAAGAATGGCAATAAAAAAATTCTATTACCAGAGGCCATTAAAACCATTGTAATTTAGCCTATCAGTTACAAAAGACATCCCAAAGATGATAGTTATATCAGAAAAAAGGAAATAACATTCTGAGGTCATCAAATTAACTGTGCCTTAGTAATCCACACAATGCCAGAGGGGATTTACAAGGCTTGAAAATAATCTGGAATATGTGGCTACAAAATTTTAAGGGCAAATGACTTAGTTTGTAAAATTTGTCAAAAGTCTATGCCACAGAAGTACAGACAACCCTGAAAATTCCAGGGTTGTACTGTACCTGTTTATTTGATATATACTGCAATTAGACTTTGTATTTTAAGTCATGCTTCTAATACTCATATTTTAACATCTTATTAAGACTATTTAACTGGTAAGATACCCTTCTGTATAGTAAATATAACATCTGAATTCAGATTTTCATATTTATAAGTCATAACTATTAGAACACTTATAATTCTTTTAAATATATCTTACCCAATTTCAACCTTCTGTACAGGTTTCCAAGATAATGTTACTGTGCTTTTATAAGAAGGAGGAATGTGGAAGAGATCCTAAAAAGACAAAATGAAGACAAGATTTCTAATATATCTGGTGGTATGGAGAATGGTGGTGAGGGTAAGAAGCATGGGGACATCTTAAAGTTTAGGAGAGAGTAAGTTCTTATCTATCCTTGTTCACCTAAAAAAAAGTTGCAAGAGAAAAAATAAACAGATGATTTTGTTTATAAATTATATCTATTACACTTCATTAATGTCATTTTGTATGTATCACTTCAGAAACTGTAGCTAAGTTTTTTTTTGGTTTTGTTTTATTCATTTGAGAGAGAGAGAAAGAAAGAGAGCACATGAGCTCCAGCATGGGGTGGGGGACAAAGGGAGAGGGAGAGAAGCAGACCCCCACTCGCTGAGGAAGAAGCCTGACATGGGGCTTGACCCCAGGACCCTGGGATCATGACCTAAGCCAAAGGCAGATGCTTAACCAAATAAGCCACCCAGGCATCCCTAGCTAACTTTTTTCTAAATGATGATCATTTAGAATTCCAGGATAAAATATATCAACTGTAATAAAACGAAGTCTTAAATATTTCTTTTGCACAGATGCAGTCACTGAGGTGCCTTAAGGGAAAAAGAATGGTGCAAACTATATTTGCTTTTGCAGATTTTTAAGTGGTTCAAAATTAGAACAAAACTATAATGCTAAAGGCCTGCTTAATATTTTTCTTCTTCTCAAATATCTGTAAGTTACCAATAAAGGAAAAACCCACAAGACTTAAATACCAAGTTATTAGTATATGGTAATGCAAATGTTTGCTGAATTTAAATGTTAAAGTAACTGAAATAATCTAACCTCATGATATTCTCAAAACTTAGATAGATTTATAAACATATTTATTATTAGTTTTTTACCTAACATTTCTTATCAGCTTTAACTTTGATTTTTAAAAAAGATTTCATGTATCTATTAGAGAGAGAGTGAGTGGGATGGATGGGGGGAGAGAATCTGAAACAGACTCTATGCTGGTGCAGAGCCGAAAATGGGGCTCAATCCCAGGACTGAGATTATGACCTGAGCTGAAACCAAGAGTCAGACACCCAACTGACTAAGACACTAAGGCAGCCCACTCTGATTTTTATATATCAGTAAAATTTGATCAAACTGTTCTTTCTACAGTTAAACATTAATAAAAACCATCACGATATGAAACTTAAGTCCATTGTGCCAGATAAATGCAGGGAATTAGCGGTAAAGTCCTTTGGATCAAAAATGCTTGAGGTTTCTAACTAGACTCATTAATATACGATAATGTTATTAAAGAAAGGAATTTTATTGTATCTATATATGAGAAAATGGATGTTGGCTGAATCTATTTGTGATAGTAATAATTTCATCATATATGTATGTTAATCATATATACTTTAAAGTGATACGATGATATGTATAAATTATTTCTCAAAAAAATCACATTTTGATAAATGAATTCACTGTTTGAAATTATTAGTTTTAAGGTTTGAAATTAGTAGTGGCTAAAATTATGGAAAGAGCCCAATCATCCACTGACCAATGAATGGATTAAAAAAATGTGGCGTGTGTTTGTGGGTGTGCATGTTTATACATACATATATATTAGAATATTACTCAGCCATCAAAAAGAATGAAAGCTGGCCATTTGTAACAATGGGGATGGAACAGAAGTGTATTATGCTAAGTGAAATAAGTCAGACAAAGAACAATCATGATTTCACTCATACGTGGAATTTAAGAAACAAAACAGATGGAACACAGGAGAAGGGAAAGAAAAAATAAGATAAAAACAGAGGGGGCGCCTGGGTGGCTCAGTTGGTTGGACAACTGCCTTCGGCTTGGGTCATGATCCTGGAGTTCCGGGATCAAATCCCACATCGGGATCCCTGCTCAGTGGGGAGTCTGCTTCTCCCTCTGACCCTCTCCCCTCTCATACTCTCTTTCTCTCTCTCTCTCAAATAAATAAATAAATAAAATCTTAAAAAAAGAAAAAAGATAAAAACAGAGGGAGGCCATACAGAGGGGTGCTGGAGGAGAGGTGTGTGGGGAATGGGTTAAATAGGTGATGGGTCTAAAGAAGGCATTTGTTGGGATGAGCACTGGGTGTTACATGTAAATGATGGGTCACTAAATTCTACTCCTGAAACCACAACTACACTTACATTAACTGACTTGAATTTAAATTAAAAAATAAATAAATAAGGGGGTTGAGAGAAGGGGGGTGGGGTTATGGACACTGGGGAGGGTATGTGCTTTGGTGAGTGCTGTGAAGTGTGTCACAGACCTGTACCCCTGGGGATAAAAATATATGTTTATAGAAAATAACAAATAATAAATAAATAAATAAATAAATAAAAGGAGTAAAGCTATAAGATTTTCTTAGGAGATGGGAGTACTCGCACCTCTTCTCTTTCCATGATACTCATTCCTTAATGTCTCACTGTTGCTTTCTCTGCAAAGTTTCCCTCTCTTCTGATAAAAAGTAATGATTCTATGGGAGAGTTACCAGATTAGAGTTAGGAGTATACCACCAGTCCTAATTTTGTTATTATCAGGCTTTGTGCTCTAGGTTTTAGAAAACTCATGGCTTTTTCCACCTGGCTACAATACTGTTGACTTATAGAAACAGGTGATGGTTACTTTGTTGTGATTCTTTTTTTTTCCCCCTCTCAGATTGTCTTCTGTTCAGATTAATGTTTACCTGGGGGGGAGGGGTAAAGAGAGCTGAAGTGTATTTATGGTTTAATGGTAAGGTACATCTTAGCCTATAGTACAGAAAGCTCTAAATTTATTATATAGATAAGTTAACAGAAAAGACTATAGGGAAAACATTTCAAGGGCCACACAGGCTTGTTCATCCTTAATGTAAGCAAAGTGGGGTTTTACTGGCCATTTGAAAGGACCCAACAGACCAGCAGAATTTAAGTCAGTGAAATTTCTGAGTCTAAATGTATTTGTTCCAATGCTTTGGGTCAGAGAAAATCTGCATGCCTCCCTTTGCCTGCAGTATCTTCTGCAATAACTTTTAAATAAGTAAAACAATGTATGACTTTATGATAGCTACAGAAATGGCACTTGGTATTATAGAAAGCATAAAGCCTTAAAAGGCTGAATGCCTGGAATACAATGGTATCTCCCCTTTAACAGTATCATTACAGATCTAAAGACACATAGATAAACTCTTGCACAAACTTTCTAGCTAGCTAGAAGGACTGGGTAAGAAAGAACACTTACCTTGATTAAAACATTAATATTATTTGTTATTTTCAGTGCAACAACTTTAATCTTGTTCTGCAAAAGGAAAACAAAAAGTGCCAATAACTTTTATGATGCATATCCCATTCCCATATAGAACTGGAATAATTATACTTCTCTTTCAGAGTCATTTCTGCTTATTCCCACTTCTTGACTCTAAACCAGTGTAGAAATGGCAAAGAAAGCAAATAATCTTTATGTTCTCTTGATAAGTTAGAATATTAAAGTGTTATCTACCACTTATCTGAAAAAATGAGTTTAAGACGGTCATATGTATACAGTTGTTGTTTTAAAAATCATTAGCTTAAGTTACAGGAAGACATAATGAAAACTTAAAATATTTCATGAGAATTGTGATGAAGATTGATCACAATAGCTGAG
Source organism: Mustela nigripes (assembly GCF_022355385.1). Classification (NCBI taxonomy): domain Eukaryota; kingdom Metazoa; phylum Chordata; class Mammalia; order Carnivora; family Mustelidae; genus Mustela; species Mustela nigripes. Next base: position 3,280,944 of record NW_026739562.1, on the reverse strand, counting down.
ATGAGAGAAATCCAAAAATCCCAACACAAACACACATATAGTTTGGTTTAGAATTGGCAATTTAATCCTTTTTACAATGTAAATTGCTATTTTTCCAAAAGGTAAAAATAAAAATATCACATCGTCAATCAAATATTTGAACAAAATGTGCTAATGAGACCCTAATGAAAGACTGGTATGTATCTAAGTTTGTAACACTATTCACAAACTTGGACATATTCGAAATATTTCAACAAGGATAAAAATATAACTTAGCAAATAACTAGGCAATCTTCTAACATCATATTGTATCTTCAAGACAGACTTGTATTACCAGTTCAAATGAAGTCAAATGTTACATTTCGACATATGAATTGAGACTGAATTTGCAGTACATGTTGGCTATTATAAAAAATTTCCTTACAAGATGTGACTCAGTATTCTTACCTCTTCTGTTTTTAAGGCTTCGCCTGTTTTACCCTGCAGAGCCAAGCGAAGTTGTCGGATATAAACCTGCAGTCCCCGTGCAAAGTACTGCAGCCTAAATAAAGAAGTATTGGTTGGTTAGCAAATCACCACTTCAATTTTGTTTTTAAATTCAGAGAATCTTCTACTATAGCTAAAAGTTCTTAACTAATAAAGGTCATTTTTTTTTTGAGGAACTTTTTTTATTATTAATAAATGATCCCAAGAGATACATAAATAAGCAAAATAAAAAGTTTTCCTTTACCAAAAACAGGAATAAGTCTATACTAAATCTGGCAAGGGAAAGATTTTTAACACTGTGCTTGGTATGTTAAGCCGTAAGGCGCAGTCAGAGTGAACCATTCAGGAACCACTGATCAGAATCGATGGCCTGGGTTCTTCTCTTTCAATGACCAACTGAAGGTTAAGTGACCTTACACAAATCACGTAACCTCTACATATTTATCTGCTGACAATGGACAGTGTTTGATTGTCAAGTCTAGTTAAAAATAAAACTGCTGATCTGAGAATTTATTTATAAATGCATATAAATCTCTAAGGGTTCAAAGAAATACCCCTTTCAAGTTTGTTCCGAGATAATATATGAAAGAGAGGCAGTATAGAGCCCCATCGTGCTGACTTCTAGAACTCTGCTTAATAACCTGGCATCATTTTTTAATTTTTACAGGAATTTCTAAACTTTTTGCTTCTTCTTCTTCTTTTTTTTAATTTTATTTATTAATTTGACAGACAAAGATCACAAGCAGGCAGAGCAGCAGGCAGAGAGCCTGCTGCGGGGCTTGATCCCAGGACTCTGAGATCACAACCGGAGCCAAAAGCAGAGGCTCAATCCAGTGAGCCACCTAGGCGCCCTTAACTTGTTGCTTCCGATCAAATATTTCACCAAGTATTAAACCACTGCCTTACCAAACAACAGAGGACAGTAACAGATAATACAGTGGCTAAGCATTTCAAATTTTAAGGTGTGAAGTTGTTAATAAAATGATTCCATCTAAGTGTGTTCATGAAAACAACTTGTGATTTCTCCAGTGCTACTCCCCTAGAATATTCTAAGACCTTAACAACAGCAACTCCAATTTACAGAGTACCCACTATGTGCCAGGCACGATGCTCAAAGCTTTCTGTTCACTGTCTGATTCTCACAACTCTACGAGGCAGCTGCTGTTCTCATTTAAAGTAACTGCTGAGGGAAATCAGGTGGTTAGTAGAGCGGTTGAGAACCTGCTCAAGATCATAAAACAAGTGAGAAGAGTGAGCTTGTTTTTGAAAACGTTCTCTCCCCCACATAGGTTTTTATGCCACACTTTTATATACGTTCCTGTTCTGTGGATCTTCCATTTTATCCCACCAGGTAAGGCAGGGTGGGGACACAGCTCTTGTAAAAGGAGAAGAAAATCAAGGGCGTATCAAGATAGCCATCATCTTTGTCAAGGATTAGACCACTTCAATCATACATCACCTAATTTTAAAATCTTTCAGTTTTTCGGCATTCAGTTTGGCCGTTAAGAAATCTGGAAGTTTTCGGCCCAACTGGTGAAAGCTGTACAACAGACATTCCACATAGCTGAACTGCAGCTTGGGTTCTTCATTACCGGCATTCTCCCCATTTTCCGCTTCTTCTGGAGGAAGAGGCATATATTCCTAAGAGATGAAAATATAGAGATATTTGCAATCTGCCATAAATGCTCTAATTATAAACAAGCAGTGAAGTCACATAGAGCAGGCTTTTAGGACATGAAGCATTAAAAACTACCCAAATCAGAAATTTAGGATCGCTTCTCGGCCTTTTGGCTAAGATCAAGAATAGAAATTTAGGTAAGATATCCCTTTTACCCATCAGATCAATAATGACCCAGCCTGTCAATCCCTCTATCTTAACCTCTGTTGTAGCTACTGCTATCTCCACCACTGCTACTGCTACTCCTCACAGTGAAGAAGCTAGTAACATTTTTTTATTTCTTATTTTTTTTTTTAAAGATTTTATTTATTTATTTGACAGAGATTACAAAGGAAGGGAAGCAGGCTCCCTGCTGAGCAGAGAGCCCGATGCAGGGCTCGATCCCAGGACCCTGGGATTATGACCTGAGCCGAAGGCAGAGGTTTTAACCCACTGAGCTACCTAAGCGCCCCGCTAGTAACATTTTTTAGGTACACTTATACAAATGACAGAATGAAATTCTGAGGCAATTTTTTTATGGTGAAAAAGTCTGTGATGAAGAATCAGGATTCAATCTTGGTTTGCCATCAAAAGCTGATGCTTTTAATCACTTTATTATGCTAATCCGAAAATCTTTTCTGAACATTTTCCCACACTGTTTGACTCTCCTTACATTCAAAGTACTGCCAAAGGCTTTCAGTATGAGTGCTATCACACCCTGGGGAAGGTGTACAGGTCTGAATGAGCTCCAGATGTTACATGACTCAATTCATACTACAGGCCTAGTGCTTATCACTCACTGTGTCAGTTACACAAGTGTTTACATCCAACAAGAAAAGCACTTGGTGATGCTGATAATGATTTTATCAGATGGCCTATTTTCTCCACAATTATGACTTAAATGATTTTATTTGCTGGCTGCTCTAGCTACTTGGCCTTAGGCAGCAACCTGGAAGGTGACCTGGAGCAAATGTGAAAAATATTTTGATAAAGGAGATAGCAGAAAAACTTACTATAAAAATCCTGTGTTATCTTTTATGCAAACCATCAACAACAGAAGAAATGCCAAAGATTTTCTTTTAAAAGTAGACAACATGTGGCCTGAACGACTAAAAATACTTGCTAGAATTATTCCATCTAATTTGGGTTTCTAAAGTTGATTCTCTACAAATTACACCACACTATTAGACTCTGGGATTACATACGGACTGCGCCATTAAGAAAAGAAAAAAGTTCTTACCAGTAACTTGTCAAATAGTTTCCTTAAATTTGTTTCTAGCTTTTCCATGTCACCACAAAATGAACTCATCTCTGCCAACAGTTTCAATACCTAAAAACAAATGATTCACTGTTATTAGTATTTTTTTTTGAATAGGCGAGGGCTGTAAAATAAGAATGATTCTAGGTAACTAAGGCTGCCTTCTGCTATACCTTAATACTGTACTACGAAGAGATACTTAGGAAGAATTCTTAACAGCAAAGAATTATTTATTAGCATTTAGAATGGGCTTCATTTGCTATTAAACTTAGTCTCTGGACACTAACTCACAGTACTTGTAGTCGCTACTATTCTCAAGGTTCAACTCTCCTTAACTCAGTCCCTGTCTAACAAGTCAGACCCGGGACATCTGAAGCAAATGACAGCCTCAGTACACAGTGGTACTCCTCTATCCCAAAAAACCTATGAGGGAAATGGCACATACATGTCCACATTTCAGCCCAATTCAACAATCATTATTAAGTGCGTTTCAGAATCAGGCTTGGCACTAGATTCTGAGAATCTAGAGATGAATCGATTAAATGTGGCGCGATAAACAAATGTTACAAGTGCTGTGAAAAAAATGTGTGTGTACCTTACAGCTGAGCTATAAAGGAGAGTGGGTAACTGGAAAAAGGATCAAGGGTATTTTGTATTAACCCAGTTTAAATCTGGCTCTTATCAATTACGGATAGAGAAAGGAATAGTTATGAATTAAACACCTTGAAATATTAAGGCTACAAAGAGACAGAGTATCATGAACACTATACGCAGTGCTTCCCACTGCAGCAAACTTTCATTAAGTTCATAAAGCATTCCTATGTGGTTAATTCTGGGACAGATTACTAGCTAGTCATCATACCTTTACTCTCTTAGAAATCAGAACTCTATGTTATTTATGTTAAAATATGGGAACGTCTTTTTAGTACTAAAAAGCAGATGTTTTTGTCTTACCTCCAGCTGTATATCGAGACCCTCCACTGGGGTAGTCAAGGAACTGAGGTTAGGGAGAACTTGCTCACAGAAGTAAGTCACAAACCTCGTGGAATGCACATTTTTCTGTAAAAATCCAAAGAACAATGAGTTGTCAAAAAAAAAGGGAGAGGGAATATTCTTTCAAATATAACAATGCCATCCGATAAATGCTGAGCATGACATCAAGAACTGTGGCTATAAATACAACACAGTGCGTACCCCAGAAATAACCTTGGTAGACAATACAAAGTAATTGTTGCAAAGTAATCTGGAGCATTTGGATCTCTATACATTTTCAAACTCTTCCTCAAATCTCATGTCAAACTTTTGGGGATATTTTAATGTTGAATTCTGTACATTTTTCAAAAGGGGGGGGTCCTTTACACAGTATTTTTCAAACTATTCTATGCACATCCAAGAAGACTCATGGCCAGAGGAATCACAAAGCCAGAGGAAAAGAGTATATTTACCTAAAACAATGATCTCCTAGAAAATTTACAGAAAAATGCTAAGTTACTGAACCAAATGGTTTAAAAACTCAGCCAAAACCACAGAATGTGATGCAAGATTTTCTAGACTGAAAAAAATCTCTAAGCAAGACTTTTAAAAGAAATTTCTTGCTGCTTTGGGCTCTCATCAACCCCACCAAGGGTTCCATAGAGCAAATATTCACTCCACTGTGTTACTATTTCATGCAAAAGTTTTGAGGAGAATGCTCAAGTGAGTATCTACAGAAATATAAGCTTCAACAGAGTAATCAAAATAGCAACTAGATAAAACAAAGAGCTCACAGAGAAGAGGGGTACCGCCTGCCGAGTGCATTGTAAGAGCCTGTCCACACAGTCAGGATCTGAGGGATTGAAGGTTTGTTCCAGGTCGGCCTGTTCAGCCACCAGTTCTACGAGTTGCTGCCTTCCACTCACTGTCTGAAGGCTTTTTAACCCAGAGAGTATCTTCATGAACAGGACAAATTCTTCACCAGTCACATCTTCTAGGACCTAGAAAAGACAATTCAGAATCATAGTACTGTTATTACTTGAGTGAAAAAGAAAGAGCAATACTGAAACAGTGTTAACAAGTTTATTTCCCTTATTAAAGTCAAATTGCTGTTAATATTTCTGAAACACTGTTGAGAGGACATGGCTTCAGTCAGTTTAGCTTTAGAGTACACCATGCATTCTCAGTGGGGCGAGATATGGTCTCCGAAGCTGCAAAACCTGGTTCTTGTGAAATGTACTTCTTTTATGTATAAAGTACAGATACACAAAGAGTGCATAAACAGATACAGTATATCTGTGGCATTAAAATTTCACAGGAAAATAGCTAAGAAAAAATAGACTAAGAAGGCTCTTTGGAGGGGTGGTGAGAGAAATAAAAAGTAGAATTCTATAGTCTACTATCAAATCAGATTAAGTTTCCTATATTTAAAAGCAGCTTGGGTTGCCTGCCTGGCTCAGTCAGTAGAGTATGTGACCCTTGATCTTGGGGTTGTAAATTCAAGGCCCGCATTAGGTATAGCGATTACTTAAAAAAAAAAAATAAAATAAAAAAACTTTAAAAATAAAAGCAACAATAAATTATTTAGTTTATTAATTCACCTTAATTAGGCAATTATATACAAAATAGGAGACCATACAAGTCCACATGAGTAGGCCTAAGCCTTTCTAGTCACTGATTGAAGAAACAAGCAATCATGACATACTCCACCAGGTTATTAGCTGGGGGCATAAGTAAAATATGTTGATATTCCCAGCTGGAGCGCTGTTCCTTTCGCTCTCACTGAAGAAATCTCCTCGGTAAGCAAGTCAGTGGTGTTAGTACAATTCTGATTTTTTTCTGAATATATGTATCAAAGCAATGATCTTCAAACTTTGGCACTTTATGAGTGAAAAGTTAGCTGTGACAAACGTTGCAAATATTAGCATGCCTAACTATGCTAGATGCTGGGAGCAGAGATAAGCTTGGTCTCCTGAGCTTAGAATGATATTGGGTAAGATGGGGGGCGAAAAAAAAAAAAAGAAGAGGCATTTCAATCTGTTTCCTTGTCATTTTGAAATGATCCAGAATACTGTAAGGAGAATATCCTAAAACTGGGGAAAGGAGTGGAAATTAGGTAAAATCTCCTTAAAGGAAATGATTTGCACAGAGTACTGAAGAATACCTCAATTTTGAGGATAACACCACAAAGATTTAAATGTGATCACATTCCTTTAAATTAACAGGTTGATTCATCATTACTGATAACCAAAATGCAAAACACCATATAAGAAAAGCCTGACTTCTATGGCGGTTTTAATGTATATTTTATACACATCTAATTTCTTTTTTTTTTTTTTTTTAAGATTTTATTTATTTGGGATAGAGAGAAAGCAAGCAAGGAGAGGCAGAGGGAGAAGTAGACTCCGCACTGAGTAGAGAGCCTGATGCAGGGTTCAATCCCATGACCCTGGGATCATGACCTGAGCCAAAGGCAGAAGCTTAACTGAGCCACGCAGGCGCCCCATACATACTGCTAATTTCAGATATGTTCTTCTACTTTAGGGAAGTCCCGTTAAATGATCTAAAGCTTACCTTTTTGGATTCAGTTAGGATAAGTTCCTCTACTTCCTTTGTTAAGACTTCATCTGGTAAAGTCTTAAGTTTTGTAGAAAGGAATTTGATTGCTCGTTCTCTAACAATGTCCTCTCCTTGAAGTATTTGGCTAAACAAGCCACCCAAAGTCCCTGCAAAACAAAACAGTTGTACGTAGCAAGTCAATTATATATCTTCATGAAGTTTTTCCATTTAACCCATTTAATAGTATTTCTTTTCTAGTGAGTGAGTAAGCATCCTGAGTATCATTGATTCTGGCTAACTTAGTTTGAAATTTCTATAGCTTCAACCATAACAGTAATCACGTGCTTTGTTTATGGATTCTGAATCAATGTGAGCATGACTTTCCCCCTTTAATCATAATTAATAATAAATAAACCCAGGTATTTTGGAGATTTCTTTTATGTGGCAAGGAGAGTCTTTCAACAGATTACTAATGGAAAAGTTTGATTTGTTTTTGCCATTACTTCTGCTGTTTTTTTGCATCACTAATATGTTGTGCCTTTTTTTTTAAAGATTTTATTTATTTGACAGAAAGAGAGAAGGGGGTGGGGTCAAGTAGGCAGAGCAGCAGGGAGAGGGAGAAGCAGGCTTCCCACTGAGCGGGGAGCCTGATGCAGGGCTTAATCCCAGGACCCTGGGATCATGCCCAGAGTCAAAGGCAGATACTTAACCAACTGAGCCACCCGGGAGGCCCTGTTAAGCAGCTTTTTAAGAACACTTAGAACTTTTATGAAATAGATTTCTGGGTGAATCTGACTTTATCTTTAAGGAATAATGCCAACCTGCCCAATTTTTGTTTAACACATCAAGCACAATTCAGAACAAGAAGCAGGCCTTACCTTTTGCATCCATCTTAAATATACTTAACAGGGCATTGTTCACTAAGTTAAATTCTGCAGAATCATCTGGATAGAGAAAAAGTAGTACAATGTATAAAATGAATGAAAATATTTGCTTCATTTTCAAACCTAAAATTCAGCATAATTTCTCACAGACTACATTGAAAGCAGACATAACTAAGCATTCTTCTCAAGTACCAAGAAATTACACCTTCCCTATAAAGGCAAAGAACCTGGCATACCAGGAAAGCTTTTGCATTAAGATGTACAATTAAAAAACTACAGCAAATTGCGGGGGGGGGAATCATGATACATCAAAATTCCCAAAAGAATCAGTATGCCTTTATAAACAATTAAAAACAAAGCAAAACATTAGGAATTAGATAATCACAATCCAGTAAGCTTCAAAGTACTGAATGAAAAAAAGAATTTTAATTTCAATTAGAAGTAGTACCTTCAGCCATAAAGGGGGGGGAAGCTAAAAACAGAGTTACTTTTTCAAAAAGAAGTTATATTTAGATAAAAGGGTAATAATAAAATTCCTTACCAGTCTGCAGAAGTTGGGTAAGTATATCTGCCACTCGGGGAAGATTTTCTCCAGTGGCAAACTGAGGCAGCTCTTTAATTGCTTGCCGTCGAATCTGAATACAATTTTAAACAAAAAATTAACCAAAGTTAAGGAAAACTAAAACCTCAGAGAAACCATAATTAGGGGCATATGAGTCACCAAAATATAAAACATGAGACTTCTAGCTGTTTTAGAAATAATTTGCTCCAATATTAAAGTCAAGCTTAACAGAATAATTAAATATGTGGTAGAAAGGGATGTTAAATACGATTACCGACTGGAGTAGACAGATTTGAGAACATTAACAACAATTTATATACTGATTACATGTAACTGTTGGGTCTTTACTACCTTTGGACACATACTGCAGTATCCTTAAGAACAGCTAGAGTGGCAATGATCTATCTAATAACTATATTTACTTTAGAATTTCCAGTATTAACTATTCAATATAACATCTGTGAATATACTCTGTGTACTTTATTCCAAATTTGTGGGCCTGGCTTATTTAGTTTAAAATAAAAATGGATAGTACTTATATCTAGCAAATTGTGCATGAAATGTTGGCGATTCACTAATTTCATTTGAAAAGCCAGAAGGTGTTAATTTAAAGTTCTTAGGAACCTGAATCAGAAGCCAGAATGCTGACAGTTAATTCTGTTCCAAGGAAAAACGATTTCTTCTTTTTCTAGAGTCACATGTAATAATTACATAGACAAAATTTTTTTTTTTTTGCTATATACAATATTTTGGGGTGTTGAAACTATAAGATGTAACAATATTTTAAATATCTAAGCAAGTACAAACTGACTGAAAACATTAGTCTAATTTCATGTGCACAATATATAACAATCTATGAAAAAATGTGAGCCACAACCCATTTTTACCATTGGATAACAGATAAGCAAAACAAAGTATTTTGTAATTCCATGCATTTTTCACAGTTGAAAGATGGTGAAATAGAGAATACATTTTCTCAAACACAGATTTAAGCCTCAGTATGGCATCACGCCAAATGACACTGCAGGATTTCGCTGTGCATAGATACAGTTGGTGTTTCAATTACACTAGCTGCACACTGGAAGCATGGCAAGTGAGACATCTGAAAGCTTGTTGAGAGCATCAATCATAAACTTACTGATACATCTTCATCCTCACAGAGGTCTAACTGTGCATTGATAGCAGAGTCAGCCAATTCTGGAAAATGTTTAAAGAATTTCGGAATAAACTGGGCTGCTAATCTTTTTTCTTTTGTACCACCTTTCACACCATCTAGTATCACTTGATAGGCATCTTTATGCTGAAAAAGAATAAAGCAGAAAAGAAGAATTTTAAGGATGGGAAGCTCAACAAACTTGAGTCTGCTTTAAATGAGAAAAGTCTTACGTAGGCTAAAAGGTAGGGCTTATGTTTGGAGGTGTCCCGTTAGATGGGACACCTATACTCCTACTGTCTTCTTCCTTGCGTGCCCCATGCCCATGCGCTATTTGTCAGTTGGGGAAGAGAGATGACAGCGTGAAGTTTAAATGCAGAAAGCAAAGAGTTTGTTGACACATCAACGCTTCCGCTTCCTTGTACAGCTGATTACTGACCCTGACCTCGAATACTTTCTAGATAGTCAACACTGGATTAAGATAGATTCTAATGTCACATATTTAAGTTTTTATTAGAATACATTCAAAACTCACTTGTTTCCTTTTACTTACTTATTTTTGAGAGAGAGAGAGACAGCACACAAGGTGGCGGGGTGGGGACGGAGAGGGGGAAACGGAGGGAAAGAGGGAGTCTCCAGCAGACTCCATGCTCAGTAGGGAGCCCAACACAGGGCTTGACCTCATGACCCTGAGATCAGGACCTGAGCTGAAATCAAGAGCTGGATGCTTAACTGACTGAGTCACCTAGAAGCCCCTCATTTGTTTCCTTAAAAACAAAAAACAAAAAATAAAAAAACTTTCAGAAGTGTTCTCCCTCAGATACTCCTAATGTGAAGGGTGGACAAGACCTCAATCCCACTTACATACACCCTTGCCTCCAAACCAGTACTTTTCTTAAACGACAATGATCAAGCTGGCAAACAGGAATGATAAATCCTCAGACTGTAGATACACATTCTGTTTGGGCATATGGATAAAATTTCTAATTACTGAAAACATTAAACATTATAATAACGATACCAAATGTGCACACAACATAGTGTTTACACTGTTCGAGGCAATGCTCTGCTTTAGATATGTGCTTTGGATACTTCCATGCCACCAAAAGGAAAATAACCAATAAAAATCCAGTGGATTATAGAAGTGCCCAAACTTTAGTTTCATAATAATTCTTTCCATAGACAATACTATGTTAAGTGGAAAAAATAAAGCAAAATACGAAGTTATTTAGGTACAGTAGGATCTCAATGAAGGATTTCAATAACAGAAATAAAGTGTTCCAGTAAAAAGACTAGTCACAATTAGATCTTTTAAAGGTACAGATTTTAATAAATTCTGCAAAATACTAGACTGAAAATTCAAATACTGCCAAACCATCTAAAAAAATAATAAATTCTAAAAGTTAGTTCAAAAAAACCTAAAATTCCACCAACTGATTGACAACTCCTCTTAATATCTGAAACATAACACCAACTCCTAAATAAGAAAAATGTCTGTGAATTAGGTTAGCTTCTTCATGAAGTGCAGACACAAATCAATCTTCAGGAGTTACTACTTCGAAAGTATATTACACACTGGGCTCCTAGGTGGCTCCGTGGGATAAGCCTCTGCCTTTAGCTCAGGTCATGATCTCAGGGTCCGCAAAGGGCTCTCTGCTTGGCGGGGAGTTTGCTTCTCCCTTTCTCTCTCTGACTACCTGTGATCTCTCTCTCTGTCAAATAAATAAAAATCTTAAAAAAAAAAAAAGTTTCCCCCCAAAACCCCCAAAAGCATATTACATACTTTTTAATGCAAAGGTCTGAAAAACTATGGCTAACTTCTCTACCACTGTATATTCCTGTGTTTTGCCTCATGTCTTCCAGACAGGCTTCATAAAACCAAAGTTTTAAACAGTTCTGACACCCTTACTTTTTGCAGGGTATCAAATCCAATTTCCTTTAAATCAAACAAAGCTTTACTTATAAAGTCTTTTGAAGAAATTCCTTACAGTGCCTAAAACTAAATGAAGAATCCCTACCTCAAACAATTCATTCTGTCAAGAAAAAAAAAATCTGAATTAAACAACAAAAAAAATCTGAATAGAATAAAAAGGAATCATTAGCGACATTTATTGAAAGCCTACCAGGACTGAGTAATGCCTTATGTACATGCCTCACGGTAATCCTGTGAGTTAGGTGTTACTACTATCCCTATCTTTTGTTTTATTTTTTTAAAAAATATTTTATTTTTTAATTTGAGAGAGACAGAGAGTGACAGAAATAGAACACAAATGGGGTGAGGGGCTGAGGGAAGAAGCAGACTCCCGCTGAGCAGGGGGCCCCATCCAGGGCTCATCTGGGATCATGATCTGAGCGGAAGCAGACATTTAACCAACTGAGCCACCCAGGCACCTCATCCCTATTTTTCAGATGAGAAAACCAAGACTCAGAAAGTGAAATAATTTGTCTAGAGCTACACAGCTAGACAAATAGCAACCTGAACACAATTTTTTTTTTTTAAGATTTTATTTGACAGAGATCACAAGTAGGCAGAAAGGCAGGCAGAGAGAGGAGGAAGCAGGCTCCCTGCTGAGCAGAGAGCCCGATGCGGGGCTCGATCCCAGGACCCTGGGATCATGACCTGAGCCAAAGGCAGAGGCTTTAACCCACTGAGCCACCCAGGTGCCCCATGAACACAGTTGTTGACAGGCTCTAAAGTCAAAATCTGTGCCTAATACCAAGCCTCTTTAAGTTCTGAGATCTTTCTTAACAAAGGAAGAGAGAAAGCAAGCTTGCCAGATCTAGGACTGTCAAAGGGAAAATGTGAGTCCTAAATATAGGCTCTACACAGGCATGTACACTGAGATATAGTATCCCAAACACAGCAATTCCTTTGAAAAGTTAAGCACTTTAACTTATTCAAACTAGAAATCAAAGCATCAATTTTATCAAATAATTTCTATAAACATTACTAACAGACTTCACACTGATTACCCTTTATATAATGCAAAATAAAATGCTCTTCTTTGCCAGTTGTCTTCTAACTGTAGCATAGGGACAAGACTTTTTACAGAATCTCTCTAAAATAGTTATTACTTCTGGTTTTCCAAGCAGGAAACAAAATATAAGTGATATTTTCAATGATCTCAATGATCACAGTGATTTAGTGGCAGATAGACTGTAACCATTATAAAGTATTCCAAATACTACATGGCACTGCTTATTTTTTTTTCTTCCAACACAATAGTATATCTCAGCTAGATAAATAAATTTGTGATCCTAACAAGAAGTTTTAATTGTAAACATTTTAATGCATTTCTGAAACTACGTATTTGTGTGTGCTTTTAATAGCTAATTAAAAAAGCAAAGTCTAAAGAAATCACTAAAATATTTTCAAGTAAAAAGTCAAGCTGTAATAAGATCTACATTCAGCAGATACCTTCTACAATAAGAAATTTGTGATAGTGATTGTCAAAACACAATGAATATATTTAAGTGATCAGTGACATGCCAGGTAAAGCCATGCTTGAGATCAGGATGCAGCTTCTAGGAAATAAACAATTTTTAAATTTTATTTATTTATGAAGATTTATTAATTTTAGAGAGAGAAAGCAGCAGCGGGAAGGGCAGAGAGCCAGAGAAAGGGTCTCAAGCAGACGGCCTGAGCACGGAGCCCTACACAGGGCTCACTCTCATGACCCCGAGATCACGAGAGCCAAAACCAAGAGTTAGCTGCTTAACTGCACCACCCAGGTGCCCCTAAACATTTATTTTAGAAAAGAAATGATATAGTTTCAACAAACATATTTCTCAAGTATGACATAAAAAGAAAACGGATATGCTAAGCTATATTACTACTTTTCTCTTCACTCAATAATCTAGTTTGTAGGAAATATTGCATTAACACTTTATTAGGGAAGTATAGTGACAGACTGGAGGGTTTTGAGGCATTAAATAATGCTTTACTTAGAATTTATTACTCCAGGTTTGCTTATTAGAAAACATACTCATGGTTTAAATATATGATGTGAGAATATAAAGTTCTCATCTTCATTCATATATATATACATGTACACACAGTAATTACATGGATATATCATTTATTATATAACATATTAACTGTATAACCTTATTATTAATGTAATTATACCTGCTCTTTGAATGTATTTCTTCAACTGTAAAGAAAAAATATCTACTGAAGGGCAAGGCACAATGCAAGGAGAGAAACAAAAGAAGAGTCTTAACCTCAAGACTTTATAATTTGGTAAGGGAATAAGAGAAGTCCTCACATGAAATAAAATATAAATGTGGAATACTATAAATGAACACACAGTGTCAAGGAGGTTCATCAAGAGAAAGATCTGGTCTGAGGATTTTTTTTTTAAGATTTTTTTTTTATTTATTTGATAGAGAGAGATCATAAGCAGGGGGAGGAGCAGAGGCAGAGGGAGAAGCAGGCTCCGCACTAAGCACAGAGCAGATACAGGACTCAATCCTATGACCCTGGGATCATGACCTGAGCCAAAGGTAGACGCTGAACTGACTGAGCCACCCAGGTGTTCATGATCTGAGGATCTTCTGAGGAATAATTCTGAGGAAAATTAGCCGAAAACCTCAGGGAACTTGTGTTTTTCCTAGTATATTCAGAGAGCATTACTCTGAAAGAAGGACTGACAGTGGTGAAGAGGGCGCTCCCCTCAACAGCAACAGCATGAACAACTGTGGTACTCTGATCTTTGACAAAGGATAAAAATAAAAATAAATGTTAGAAGGAAGTTCTAGACTAAAAACTCAAATATGGTCTCAGATATGTCCAGAAAGGTACCTGCCAGGAAACCAAACCCTTGAATGTAAACCTTGTAAGTTAACTGAAAATCAGGCTTTGCTACATGAAGAATGTAAACACTTTCTTTCTCTCCTTAAAAAAAAAAAAAAAATCATTAGTGCGGGGCACCTGGGTGGTTAAGTGCGTTGAGCCTCTGCCATCAGCTCAGGTAAGCTCAGGTCACGATCCCAGGCTCCTGGGATCGAGCCCCGCATCGGGCTCTCTGCTCAGCGGGGAGCCTGCTTCCCTCTCTCTCTGCCTGCCTCTCTGCCTGCTTGTGATCTCTGTCAAATAAGTAAATAAAAAATTAAAAAAAATCATCAGTGGTGTTCCTTCCATTAAGTTGGCTCCTGCTTTTAGTTAAAATTCACATGTAGTATCTTGAAACCTACTATCTTTTTTGGTAAGCAGTTTCAGGACCTTTCTCTAAAAGGGGAAAGTTATTACACAATAGAGCAGAATGAGTAGCCACTGTTGATTCGTCCAGCTTCAGACCTCCCAGAATTCAAAGAGCCTGAGACAATCACTGCACTTCATTATGCACAGGTCTTTCTGCATCAGAGAGCTGCCTGCCAGCTGTCATTAGAGTGTCATGAAGGTATTGATCTCACATCAGGTCAAGAAACTGTGCTAAAATTTTAGCAACTGGCACAATGTGTGGCACATGGTAGGCAATCAAAAAACGTACTGAATAACCCTCACTGAAGCCTGAATGAAAAAGCTCCTCTTCTGTTTTCACAAACTTCTGTCTCCTAAGCGCTCTTTCCAAATTAAAAGCATATTTTTTGCCTTGACAAAGACATTTTTGACCTCTTAAGGAAGAACTCTCAACCTTACCTGGTACTTAAGATTAAAGATGACACTAAGAGGAAAACACGAGCAATTCTTAATTCTTCACAACATATATGTAAATTCCAGTCTGGATTGTATTTGCCCTAACAGACTCTAAGCAGGTAGCTGTCAACCTTTTTGCTATCCAGTAAAGAATGAGGATGGGGGTATGAGACATGACTAGGTACACAGTTTCTAAGTTTCCCTAAAAAATTTCTGATCTACCTCTTTGGGTGGGCACCATCTACAAACTGAGGATCACTCTCCTGGTTTCTACCCCATCTCCTCTGCTGATCGGCAACAAAGTCAATTTTAGGTAGAACAATCTGCTACTCTATTCATCAAATCTGTCACAATGAATAAGAGTATCTTCACTTCTGGGGCGCCTGGGTGACTCAGTGGGTCAAGCCTCTGCTTTCGGCTCAGGTCATGATCTCAGGGTCCTGGGATCCAGCCCCACATTGGGCGCTCTGCTCAGCAGGGAGCCTGTTACCCGCCCCCCACCCCTCTGCCTACTTGTGATCTCTATCAAATAAATAAATAAAATCTTAAAAAAGGATATCTTTACTTCTAAATCTTTCTAGGAACAGTAACAAAATCAAAACATGACTGATCACAGTTTTTCCAATGTTGTCTTACTGGACAGAAAGTTTCTCCCTCAGTACCGAGCGACCTAACACACACACTGTATTTTCATCTGCAACAGACTGTCAGTATACTTCTCATTGATGATGTCAAAATTCCCTATTGAAATGGAAATATAGTTGGAAGGAAAATAATCTGGTACTTTAAACTGGTGTATTTACATTTCTAGGTTAAGCTTAAGGAAGGTCCTGACATCCCAATTCTCCTGGTGCTGTTCAGCTGGGAAAGAATTTACCTGAATTACACATGTCCAGAAAAAGGGGCTGAGGGGGGACAGTGCCACACAGCCTTGCTAATGTTAGTAGCAAACTACAGGATCTTCTACTTTCTGCTCCATGCAAGAGACAAGCAGAAGAATCACACAAAGTTTTAAGCACTGAAACGATATGGCATAGAAATTCTAAAAACAATGATCAAGATTTACCTGGGAGAGCCTGGTTCTTTTCCCAAGAAAACATACACACACACACATCCCAACTCCTTAAGTCCAATATACTCCAGTTCAATGTACTCCAGGACTTGAAAACTCACAAAGCAGCGGTATGGTCAACTCAACACTGCTGAAATTGTGTGTCTTGGGGCAAACACTGCGGAGAGCTCTTGCCAAACAACTCTATTTAAAGCTGCACTCTCCCCTTCCCCCCCTGCCACTGCACGGTCCCGTTATATTTTCTCCACAACACTTTCCAAGGCGGGTACCCAGCTTTCTTACTTCTCACTGGTTTCCCTCACCAAAGGTACATTCGGGGAGAGCTCGGGTAACTTTCTATCCTGTACCTTCAGGGCCCGGCACGGCGCCTGTTGTGTGTAGTAGGCGCCCCAAACCGTACTGAATAAATGAAATCGTAGGCCCTCGTTAAAATCTGGGAAAAGGGCCCCTCTTCTGTTTTTCACAAACTTTTGCGAGCTAAACACTCTTCCTAAATTAATAGCAGCTTTTCCGCCTCGACAAAGACATTTCTGACCTCTTGAGAACTCTCAGTTTCATCTTCCGATGGGCTGAGGTCCATCGGAAAGGAGAAAGACTTAAGAGCCATCTGCAGGGCAAGACTCAGGATGAGAATTAACGGGGCGGGGGGGGCGGTGGCAGACGAGGCTGAGTTAGGAAACTCCACGGTGAGAAAAGGGAGGCGGAGGAGCCTGGGACCGGGGACCCGCGCTCTCCCTGGCGAAGCCACAGTCTACGCTCCGAGAGGAGCCCACCCCGACGAAACAGCCGGGGCCGCTGGGAGCCCGCGGGAGGACGAAGCAGCAGCCCCCGCCCGGCCCGGGGAGCGCTTTCGAGAGGCCGCGGAGCGCCGGGCCCTGCAGGCCGCTCAGGGACTTACCTGGCCCACTTGCTCCGTAGCATCGGCTAAGATGCCATAGTTGCGATAAAGCTCCTCCACGGTCGGCATGGTGAGCGACAAGCCCAGGGCCCGCTCCTGCTGTCGTCTTCGTCGCCGGCGCCACCGCCGCCTCTAAAGTTCTCCAAGCCCGCGACCCGCACTATTACGCCTCCAGCTGCCGCCAGTGCCGCCGCCAGTCACCGCGCTCAGGGAGGCTCCGCCCCCAACGTCTACGTAAAGACGTGCGCGTTGGGAGCGGCCTTCATTGACCGCCCATGCACTCCCCCCTTGGGGTTCTAGCGCCCTCTAACGCTTGGCTGTGCAAAAAGTTACAAAGATGATTAAATTTTCTCAGGCTTCTTTGAAGGATTACGTCTAGGAAGGAGCTCTCGGTGGGGGTGGAGGAAACTGCAAAGATGACTGCGTTTCTGCTCTTCAAAGATTTCCCACTGGGACGCCTGGGGGGCTCAGTCGTTAAGCGTCCGCCTTCGGCTCAGGTCCATCCCAGGAGTCATGGGATCGGGCCCCGCCTTGGGCTCTCTCCGCTCTACTGGAAGCCAGCTTCTCCATCTCCCTTTCCTCCTACTTGTGTTCTTTCTCTCGCTGTCCCTCTGTCAAATAAGTAAAAAAAAAAATTTTTCTTTAAAGATTTTATTTATTTATCAGGGAGAGGGAGAGAGCGAGCACAGGCAGACAGGCAGGCAGGCAGAGGCAGAGGGAGAAACAGGCTCCCCGCTGAGCAAGGAGCCCGATGCGGGACTCGATCCCAGGACCCTAGGACCATGACCCGAGCCGAAGGCAGCTGCCCAACCAACCGAGCCACCCAGGGGTCCCTAAAAAAAAATTTTTTTTTTTTAAAGATTTTATTTATTTACTTGACAGAGACAGAGAGATCACAAGTAGTCAGAGAGGCAGGCAGAGAGAGAGGAGGAAGCTGGCTCCCCGCTGAGCAGAGAGCCCAATGCAGGGCTCGATCCCTGAGCCACCCAAGTGCCCCAAATAAGTAAAATCTTAAAAACAAACAAACAAACAAACAAAACCCTCCCATTGTCTAGAAAAGCGATCTTAACCAGAGATAAACAGAATGAGGGGTGGAAGAGTTTCATGGTTGAAACGTTAAGCTATTATATATGATAAATTTCAAAGCCAGATCAGTTTATGCCGAATAAGTACAGGCAGTAGTCACAAAACAGTTCCCTGGCTCTTGTACTCCTTGGTCAGATTAAGAATATTAAAAAGGATTAGGGAGCAGAAGGAGAGGAATCGGTGAGGTTTTGTTTTGTTTCTGAGAGAAATGTGCTTAGAGATGTGAGTAGCATAGGGCAGTTGCCATCTCCTGCCCTCAAGCCTGGGTCCATTCTGCGGAGTCCGAAATATGGTGCCTGTTGGGAGACTACAAAAGACTGGTGCCTAATGAATGCTGAAGAAGTTTGAGTTTCTTGGGGCAGGACAGCAGACGTGGCCCTGTTGGGACCTACCTGCATTCCCAGATTTCGCTGGAGCAAAGGTGTTGGAGTGATTTCCTTGTGCCAGAGGTGGGCCATGCAACAGAGATAAAGATGATATAGATCCATTCAGAGTCTTACTCCAGGGATGTTCTGCCTGAGAGAGAGAAAGCCCCAGGACAAGAGTCAACAGCAGCAGGAACTACGTAATCATTGAGAACAGCAAACTGGAATCTCAGAGGGTCCCACAGTGTGACTGACGTGAAAGACTTGGTCTCTATCAGACCAGAGAGTGTCTGGAGGACTGCACGGTTCAAGACCCTTCTTACGTTCGAATTTCTTCCCTCTTCTTGCTCCCCTTATGCCTGTATGCCTGGGAGGGCTCAGAAACTGCCTTCCCAATTTAGTCAGGGAGGAGAAGCAGAAGGGCAAGATGGGAAGGAGGCACCAGCTGGAGCAGAGGCGATCTAATTGCAAATCAAATTTGCAATTTGGGTTCATGTGTTGGAATGGACATTTCAATTTCTTTCTTTTTTTTTAAAATTTTTTTAAAGATTTTATTTATTTATTTGTCAGAGAGAGGAGCGAGAGTGAGCACAAGCAGACAGAGTGGTAGGCAGAGGCAGAGGGAGAAGCAGGCTCCCGGCTGAGCAAGGAACCCGATGCAGGACTCGATCCCAGGACGCTAGGATCATGACCTGAGCTGAAGGCAGCTGCTTAACCAGCTGAGCCACCCAGGCGTCCCGATATTTCAATTTCTGAACTGAACTGAGGATTGTCTTTTAACTAAAAGTGAGCCAAAAAGTCGTGGATCTGCCAGAATTTCTGCCTAGAGCCAGAATAAGATTACTCCATCTGAATAAATGTTAAAGAGATCACGGAAGACAATAACAAAAATGTATCTTGATGACATCCCCCAAGTTAGGTATTCAATGTAGTGTCAGGTGTGTGTGTGTGTAAACGTAGAGAAAGGGATCAGGGGCAGGAAGTGAGACTGTGTGTGTTCATGTTTTAATTCACGACAGGAGTATGCTAATATATACATCCTATGTGTTTGTATGTCTCCATATAATTTACATATCAAAAATTTTAAACAGAAATTTAAAAAGGAAAAAGATTCAATCCGTGTTCCTCTGTTGTAAAATGTAAGTTAATCAGACAAGCTCCTTCCAACCTAATCTTATCTAATGTTCTAGGCAGTTTTACTCAGCACCATGTCCTTCACTTCCTGGTGCCATCTATTAATTAGTAAGCCATTGTCATCAGGCCTGTGAACTCTTCTTGTTTCCTTCTGTGACTCTCACTCTTGGAGAATGCTTTAAATCATTTGCTATTTCTATTTCCAGCTAGTCACCTAAGCTAAGGCCTAGAACTGGCCCTGATGATGATAATGTTGATAATGATAATAAGGCTGGCAGTGGTGGTAGTAACCGAAGTCATTCTAATACTAACCAACATAGACTGAGCAATGATGATGTTCTACGCACTTTACACGAACTGATTCATAAAAGCTCTATGAGCTAGGAAATAATATCCCCTCCATTTATAAACAGGCAAACTGAAACACGGAGATATGAACTAAGTTGCCCAATGTCCCTTAGCTAGTAAATGGATGGCTAAGGAAAAAGTTGGGCTTTGAGTCTTGGCAGGTAAATTCGAAAGCCCATGCTCTTTACTATGAAAGGATATTGTCTCTCACCCCCGAACTGGGACCCCTCCATCCCACTACAGTCAGTCAATCACAGTCTTGACTCTACACCTGAAATCGATCGCATGTTTATCTCCTTCTCACCTTGCTTTCTGCCCCAGTTCAGGCCCTACTGCCTCACGTTTGAGTGATGGTCACAGCTTCTTTTTCTTTTTTTAAACATTTTTTTAAAGATTTTATTTTATTTATTTCATTTGACAGACAGAGATTACAATTAGGCAAAGAGGCAGGCAGAGAAAGAGAGGAGGAAGCAGGCTCCCTGCTGAGCAAAGAGCCCAATGCGGGGCTCGATCCCAGGACCCTGGGATCATGACGTGAGCCGAAGGCAGAGGCTTTAATGCACTGAACCACCCAGGCGCCCCTGGTCACAGATTCTTGAAAGGTGTCCTTGTTTCCAGACTCAGTTGACTCTGCTTACTGAGTATCTTTTCCTCTTTTAAGAATTTTATTTATTTATTAGAGGAAGAGAGAGAGCATGAGTGCACAGCCAGGGGAAGGACAGAGAGGTAGACTACCTGCTGAGCGGGGAGGCTCACATGGGACTCAGTCTCAGGACTTTGGGCTCATGACCTGAGCCAAAGGCCACTTAACTGACTGAGCCACCCGGGTGCCTTGGAGATATTCCCTTTAATTAAATAAGGTAATATAAGAATAGGGTACTGTCATAATACATTCAAATACTACAAAAATATTTCACATAAAATCCAAAAGTTCTTGCTCATATCTCTCTTCCCCAGAGATGACTATGGTGACCAGGATGGTTTATATTCTTATAGATCTTTATATACAATATATCATTTTAAATATATATATGTAAATAGTGACATATCACACATTTTGTTCTTTGCCTTGTTTTGGATACTCAACATATGTTTTGTAGATCTTTTCATGGCAGTGGTACTTAGCACTGATGGACCATAGTTTATCTATCTATTTCTTTTGGGGCATGTAGGTTGTTTCCCATTTTTCATTATTACAAACTTTGATAAAGGGATGATTTTTATTTCTTTCTTTGTGCTTTTCTATCTTGTCCAGCTTTTCCAAAAGAGGTTTTGTAGCTTTTAAAAAAAAAAGATTTTATTTATTTATTTGACAGAGAGAGAGAGAGAGAGAGATCACAAGTAGGCAGAGAGACAGAGAGAGAGAGAGAGAGAGAGAGAGAGAAGAAAGCAGGTTCCTTGCTGAGCAGAGAGTCCAATGTGGGGCTCGATCCCAGGCCGCTGGGATCATAACCTGAGCCAAAGGCAGAGGCTTTAACCCACTGAGCCACCCAGGTGCCCCAGGTTTTGTAGTTTTATATATATTTATATATATTCTCTCTTTTTGCCATTGGCTCTATGAATGGGTTCAGAGGTCATTTTGTAGAACTCTCTCTCTTCTTCTTTTTTTTTTTTTTTTAAGATTTTATTTATTTATTTGACAGAGAGAGATCACAAGTAGGCAGAGAGGCAGGCAGAGAGAGAGGAGGAAGCAGGCTCCCTGCTGAGGAGCCCGATGCGGGACTCGATCCCAGGACCCTGAGATCATGACCTGAGCCGAAGGGAGCGGCTTAACCCACTGAGCCACCCAGGCGCCCCACCCCTCTTCTTACAAAGGCAAAAGTAAGTCCCAGCATAGAGAATGGAATTGGCTCAGTTTAGGTCATACATCTGCTTTGGTCCAGTCTGTTAAGACCAAGAATGCGACATCATACAAAGGAAACACAACTTCCAGGGGGCCATGTTATAGATGGGGGAGGTTGGGCCAGAGAAGGGGGAGATGAGAAGGGTGTTGATCTTCTTTTGGGAGAGTTGCTACTGCATCCGCTACCAATGGCAATGCTTCAAGGCCATTTGGATTCCATTCTACCAAGTTGCCTGGTTGAGTAGAGGTTGTGGTGGGGGGTTGTCTTGTTTTGTTTTTTTGTTTTTTGGCTTACCGTTCCACAAGTATTTTTTGAACACCTCTGATGAGCTAGGTATTGTTTTAGGAGGCAACCAGTCCAAGCAGGCATGAAGCTTACATTCTGGTAGAAGGAGAGAAACGATAAACAAAATACTCAAATACAATGTATTTGGTTTACAACAAAGCAATAATATCAATACCCAGTACGAACAGCCAAGCGGAAGTTCTCACAGGCTGACGCTATGGTACGTGACTGATGACCCAGTCTGAAACGAGCTTTGCAGGGACGCGATGAGCTCCAGACAGCTGTCAGATTTACCTCTTACCCCAGAAATTTGCAGTGAACGTCCCTTTCCTTTTATTGTTCCTCTACAACACTCAGTTCTTTCGAGCCTGGTGTGCAGTTGTTTGTATGCACCATCACTAGCTAATAAAATCTGCAACTATTTATTATTGGGCAATAAACGTTCAATACATGAAGGAACGAGCTAAGAATAAACAAATGAATTCAAAATTTCCTGACCAGTTTATTACAGTACGGCACGTGCTCCCATAGATTTCTTGGCAGTAGGAATTTTTTACTCTGCTTTTATGTTTATGATTTTCCTTTATTTTTAGGCAAACCCGTCTCTGTGTCTCCTTACCTCCCCTTCCCTCACCTACCTACCAATCAGTGCCATTTGCCCTAACAAACTGTGACATTTCCAGTGCTGTGACTACCTTTGAATCTACTTATTTTGTAATTTTGAGATTGGGTTTAATTCTCTACTAAATGTATGTTGAAAGGCTTAAAGGACTGCCCCTCTCCCCTCCCATTAATTTATGTGCCTCGTACTTTCTGAGAGCCTACATTCTGAGAGCTTTTATTTTAATCCAATTTCTGTCTTCCAAGGAGGTCTTTTTAATTCTAGCAGAAGAAAAGATCATGGTTCCCTGGAAATATCAGAGAAAGATTAAGGTCTAGCTGGGTCTTCATTGAACTAATGATAACAGCAAATATCCATTGAGCGTTTACTGTTGCTTAATAGCACGTGAGCTACAGCAATAACTAACTCGACCTTACAGAGGGCCCGCAACCTGCGAGGCTTCATCCTAAATGCTGTGCATGCTTTCACTTACAATGACCTTGTGTAAGGCAGCTTTTGTCGGTTAAGCATCTGCCTTCGGCTCAGATCATGATTCCAGAGTCCTGGGCTTGAGCCCGGTGTTGGGCTCCCTGCTCGGTGGGAAGTCTGCTTTTCTCTCTCTCTCTCTCAAATAAAGAAATAAAATCTTAAAGAGAGAGAGAGAGAGATAAAGAAACCAAGGCACAGAGAGGTTAAATACCTGCCCAGGATAACAGAGCTGGTGAGTTGAGGCTTTGGGGTTTATACCTGGGCACTCTGGCTCTGATGGCTGGACCCCTAACTACTATACCTCACTGCCTCCTGGTTAAATGTGTTTATTTCTTCTATGGATTATGTCATGTCTAGGGTCCTGCAGCTGTTTATCAAGGCAAATACTCCAAATCTGGTTTGGGCCCAGCCAGGGGAGATTTACGTGTTTATCAGTGAAACCTACTCTATAAGTTTGCGGAGAAGAGTAAATGAAATAGTAGACTGACTGTTCTGGGCTCACATGAGTGCCCAGTCAATTTAAGCACCCTTCCCTTGTACCATTGCAAGATCTTATTCATTTATATTTCAAGAACAAATGATCGTTGGTCACAATAAGTTGCTCACCAGAGGGACATGCACAGATTCTGAGAGTTAGGAAGTGGATGTGTCATTTTAGGGACCATCATTCAACCCAATCAGTGTCAGGGGTTAAGAACAGATGCTTGGGAGTCAGACAGCCCTGACTGAGGCTCTGCTGCATGCCCATGGTAAGAGGCTTTTTAGGGCAGGGTCAATACAAGTGTCTTTTCTTCCTCCAAATCAAGGATCAGCAGTTCCTTTCCTCTCCATCCCAACATGGGGAAGATGCCAACCCAAGCTGACTTCCTTTTCCCAAAACAGCAGTGAGTCTGCATTCCTCAGAGTTCTCCAGACAAACAGGAACATAGAATACATACGTATAGGAAGACATTTGCTATGAGGAGTCAGCTCATGCAGTTACGAAGGCTGGCAAATCTAACTCTGAGGTTTTGCCAGGCAGGCAGAGACTCAGGAAAGCTGGCAGTACAGTGCCAGTCTGAAGGCAGTCTGCTAGAGAATGTTTCCTACTGGAGGTAGGATTTTTATTGTTGTTGTTGTTCTGTTCAGGCCTTTAAGTGATTAGACGAGGCCCACTCATGTGGTGGAGGGCAATCTGCCTTATTCTGCTGTTAAAATGTTACTCTCATTTGAAAACACCCTTGCAGATATACCGAGAATAAAGTTTGACCAAATATCTGGGCATCCCTTGGCCTAGTCAAGTGGTTACATGAAATTAACCATCACAGGGCTTAACCATTTGATTCTGCAAACATTGGTTGGGGACCCATTGCATCACAAAGCCCAGGAACTCAGACCCGATTCTTAGCACTAACCAAGAGCAGGAGAACAGCCAGAGGAAAAGTTGAATTGTTTACCTGGAAAAAAGTTCCAAATGAGCAACCTACCAAGGGTCAGCTAGCTCATAGCCTCCCACTGTCTGCGACCCACTGGAACACAGTAGGCCCACGTATTATGTTACCCAGGATGGTCCCTGCTACAGAGGGGCAGTTAAGAGGGAGACACTGCATGTGCTTAACAGCAGTGGATTGGCCAATCACATTTTCACCGTTGTGATTTTTAGCAAGTTACTAAACTGTTCCAAACCTTAGTGTTCCCATCTTGAAAGGGGAATCAAAATTATTCTACATCAGAGGGTTGCTGCAAGGTTAGGATGTGAGCACATTTCCCAGAGCCTGGCCCATAGTGATGGCCTAAACATATTAATAACAATAATAACTGGTACCATGTTTTGACATGACCCCAGGCATCCTCAATTTACAGATAAAATGACTGAGGCTTAAGTAAGACGAGGAGAGGTTAACAGAAGCAGTTTGTATTATTAACTCTTCTTTGCCAGTTACTCAGTTCATTTTACTCCCTCAGCCTCCTTTTTCTATCTTCAGAAGGAATAATTCCTACATTAATGTGTTGCAAAGATTGAAAGGATATGAAGTGCTTTGAGGTTGAGCTGCTTGTTTTATTTTAAGGAATTTGGGCCCATGCCTCAGTTATTCACAGCTGGCATTACTTATTTCATACGTTTGAAAAAGCTTTAAATTTGAATACTTTGCTTTACCAAGTGCTAAAAGCTCTGGAAATTGGTTCTAAGTTTCTTAAACAAGGCATTTGTAAAATTCGAAGAAACAATTGAGAATTCCTCCCTAAGCTAAAGAAATTTCATTTTGATAAAATCTTCAAAAAAAAAAAAAAAAAAAGGAGGGGGGTCACCTGGGTGGCTCAGTGGGTTGAGCCTCTGCCTCGCTCAGGTCATGATCTCAGGGTCCTGGGGTTGAGCACCACGTTGGGCTCTCTGCTCAGCAGGGAGCCTGCTTTCCCACCCCCTTCCTGCCTACTTGTGATCTCTCTCTCTGTTGAATAAATAAATAAAATCTTAAAAAAAAAAAAAAAAGAAAGTTCATTTTGTCTGAAGCATGGCACCTCCCATAAAAGGCTTTGTATGTACTTTATACTGGGCAAAATGTTTCATCACTATTGTCTCTTTTTTGTTTATTTTTTAAAACTTTTTTTTTCATTTGAGTGTGGTTGGCACATAATGTTACATTATTTGCACGTGTACAATCTAGTAATTCAACATCTCTCTACAGTACTCACTCACTGCATGCAGAGTTACCATCTGTCACCCTATAACGCTATCACAGTATCATGGACCATAGTCCCTATGTTGTGCTCTTTATTCCCACACCTTCTTCATTCCATAACTGGAGACCTGTGTCTCTGACTTCCTTTTACCCACTTATTTCATCACCCACCATTTCCCTTCAGCAACCATCAGTTTGTTCTTTGAAGCTATAGGTTTGATTCTGCTTTTTGTTTATTCCTTTGTTTTGTTTTTTTTTTAATTTCACATATTAGTGAAATCACATAACATTTGCCTTTCTCTGTCTGACTTGCTTCACTAAGTACAATACCCTCCAGGTCCATCCATGTTGTCACAAATAGCAAGAACTCATATATATACACATATACGTATATGTATGTATACATATACATATATATAAATATTCAAAAGATATCTGTACCATTATGTTTATTACAGCATTATTTGCCAGGGTCAAGATATGGAAGCAGCCCAAGTGTCTCTCTCTCTCTCTATATATATATATATATGAATACTCAGCTGTAAAAAATATATACACATATGTATATATATGTATATACATACACATACATATGTATACATATACGTATACGTATACATATATACACATACGTATATGTATACATATGTATGTGTATGTATACATACATATACATATACATATGTGTATATATTTTTTACAGCTGAGTATTCATATATATATATATATAGAGAGAGAGAGAGACACTTGGGCTGCTTCCATATCTTGACCCTGGCAAATAATGCTGTAATAAACATAATGGTACAGATACTTTTCGAATTAATGTTTTTATTTTCTTTGGGTAAATACCCAGTAGTGGAATTATTGGATCCTACGGCATTTTCACTCTTGATCATCAAGACACTTACCAGTTTGTGACTTAACAGTGATGAAGGCGCAGTGGAGCCTGGGGCTGGTCCCACCTTCCTCGCTTGGATTGACGGCCAGCCCTGGTCTCAGAGGGTGGACACCACAGGAGAGAGGGAGGGAGAGTCGCTGAGACGATGCTGCGGTTGCTGCCTGTCATCATGGTCATTGCCATCACAAATGTGACACTCCATGTATCCAGTATTTTCTCTGTGCTTGTGCCCCTCCCTTTTCCCCTGCTGGTTTCCCCTCCCCTATAGGCTTAATTCTGTGCCATATCAAAGAAACCAGGAGTGACATGAATTTCCAAGCTGGCGCAGTTTGATTGGTGACAGAGACGGGATTTGAGCTCAGGTCCATCTGACTTCAGAGGCTGAGCTCCTAGATTCTGCAGTTTTGTGTCTTCCCCACTTTTTGCCATTGCAGAAACCGACTGAAGCTGACGAGAAAACCTCTTCCCTCCATTTGCTTTCCTTTCAAAGAGAGGGAACAGAGACTGTGCATCTCGATTCCCTCCGAGCTCCCCATTCATTAATCAAAACAGGCCTACTGGGTGCAAAGAGGTGAAGGGAGGGAAACATTCATAAATTAAAAATACAAAAAAAATTGCCATAGATCGTGACAGGTGCTGTGACACAGAATGACATAGGTGGACATGGGGCTTAGGGGATAGTCTCTGTGAGGACAAAGCAGTTGCCATGAGCCTAGAGGTTGAGAAGGAGCCAGTTGCTTGGAGAGCAGTCCAGAAGGGGAGGTATTAGTATGGCTAACTTATTTAACTTTTCAGTGCCTCATTTTCTTCATCTGTAAAACGAGGATAATCATAGAACAGAACTTAAAGGTAAGATTATAAAGATTTAATGAACTCAATGTAAAATGCTCACATCACTGCCTGGCATGTGATAAGCATTTCTTAAGTGTTCGCTATCATTGCTGTGGTGCTGGAGGGTTCTTTGAATTCCCAGGGACTTGCATTTTTCCTTGATGGCTCTCTCTGCCTCTAGTTCCTGGGTCTTTGGTGGCACAAGCTGTCTGTGATCCTCCCTCTGTCAGCCTGTGTCTCGAAACTGAGCCCTTCGCTGGCTTCCATCAAAACAAATAAACCAGGATGCCTGGGTGGCACAGTCATCTACTGCCTTCAGCTCAGGTCATGATCCCAGTGTCCTGAGATCAAGTCCCGCATTGGGCTCCTTGCTCTGTGGGGAGCCTGCTTCTGCCCACCCCTCTCTCTGCCTGACTCTCTGCCTGCCTGTACTCTCTCTTTCTCTCTGACAAATAAATTAATAAAATCTTAAAAAAAAAAACCAACAAAGAAAACCCCACAAGCAAACAAATGAACAATAAGCAAAAGTATATTAATAAATGATAAAAACAATTTCATTCTTCTGAAGTATTCATTAGTGTTTTTTAAAGATTTTATTTATTTGAGAGAGAGAGAGAGCACCAGAGAGAGGGGGTTCAGAAGAAGAAGAAGCAGATTCTCCGCTGAGCAAGGAGCCTGATGTGGGACTTGATCTCAGGACCCTGGGGTCTTGACCTGAGCCAAACGCAGATGCTTAATTGACTGAGCCACCCAAGTGCCTTCACTCATCAATGTTTAAAGTCCACTTTACTGAAGACTTGGACATCACAAAGGGGAGTGCCTTTAGCCCGCAGAGGTCTATCATCTTGTGAGTTTCCTCCTCTCCTGTGTCTCCCTCTCTAGAGCAAGACGTTCTTTTCCCATCTCATGCATAGATGTTTAGCTTCTCTCTGTGGCTTGAGCATGGCATAAATGCTCCTTCCGTGCACCCAGAACACATTGCAATATTTTTCCTGAACAGAGGTGGTGCTGTTACTAAGAAACCTGGTTTTGTTAGACTCGATCTTGCTATGCTGTTGTAACAAAGATCTTGGAGATCTCAGTGGCTTTCAACAAGAAAGATTGATTTTTTTCCCATCCTATTGTCCTTTGTGGGTTTGGGTGATTTTTTTTTTTCTTTTGGGTGTAGCTGACTCACAATGTTACATTAGTCTCAGGTATGCAACATAGTGATTTCCCATCTCTATACATTATGCCGTGTGTAGGTACCATGTGTCAGCATGCAACACTATTAGAATGTCATTGGCTATATCATCTAAGATGGGGTTGGGTGACTTTTTAGGGCTAGACCCCTACAGATAATGTTCGGTGTTACACTCCTTATCTAAGTGCGCTGCCAAAAGTCCTTGCAGCAGGGTAAGAGTGTAGTGGAATTGAGCCCTGCCAATGTAATACCTCCAGTCCGAAATGACACTCACTTCCTCTGGTATTTCATTGGCGAGAGCAAGGTGTATGTCTCTATCTAACGATGAGACGCAGAGAAGTACAAGCCTTGCTTGTGCCCCAAAGTAGAGGGAAACCGGACATCAGTGAACCATGTTCATGTCTGGTGAAAAGACAATCTGGACTTCATTACCTTGAGACAAAGTGAGAGGCTGGCAGAGCAGGATCAGAATCTAGAACACTGGCCGTCCATTCTGGGACGCTTCCCCCCGGGAGACAGCACTACCAGAAGGGAAACTAAATACCTATGGAGAGCTTGTGTTCTGAGATCAACCCCACCCAGACTACGCCACTTGGAAGCAAGCAGAGAAACTCCCACCTCCCCACCTTCAGTTGGGATATTTCGAAATATGGTTTCATTTTGAAAACAGGACACAATGAAGGTACAATGATTCTGAGTTCTTTTTTGGGGGAACATTTCATCTACATTGAGCTAAATATTCGTAGGGTACAAGTAAAATGCCTCTCTGTCATGTAAAACATCAACGTTCAATGTATTTTCACAACCAGAGAATTGTCACAAGTTTGGCTTTTGTGAAAAATATTATCAGCAGCTGACTTTGAGACAAATTATCAGGCAAATGCAATCACTCAGATCAGGCGTGGCCAACGGTTGGGTCCCATTAAATCTTTGTGCAATGAGTAGCTGAATAAACTCTCTTCTCCCACAAGCCCTGCTGCACATATTCATTCAACAACAATTATTGAATGCCAGTGTGGTACACGATTACCTTGGGGGCTCCCAGGGGAACATCCTTCCCAGTATTCATACCATAGGTAATGACCTTGCACATTCAACCTTGGGCTCGCTCATGTGGCTTGTTTTGTCTGAGGGAACTTCAATGAGGACAATGCAAACAGAGGCTTGATAAACACTTGTGCCCTGGGGCTGATGTTACCAGCATGGAGGGAGACGTCATCCAGCCTTTTTGAGGACGAAAGACCACAGGCAGAGAGCAGCTCAGTTATCAAGACTATCCCAGCTGAATCCAGCCCCCAGTTCATCCTCGAGATGGGTGACCCCAGGGGAACGGCAGCAGAATGACAGAAACCATAGCATTGTGAGATGGAGAAAATTCTTAGCATAGGTCAGTGGTCAGCAAGCCTTTCCCAAAAAAAGAGCCAGATAGTAAATATTGGAGGCTTTCATACAGTTTCTCTCGTGGGGACTCAACTCTGCCATGACAGCCTGAAAGCAGCCAACGGAGATACTTAAAGAAATAGATATGGCCGTCTTCCAAGAAAACTTTATTCCCAAAACCGCATGGCAAGCTGAATTTGGCCCATGGACCAGAGTTTACTGGCTCTGTTTTAGGCCGCTAAGTTTGGGACCGTTTGTTTTGCTGCGGTAAATACCGGAAATAACCTGCCATCTTCTTCTTCTCCCAGGTGTCCTCGTTCCTGGGAACATTCCACTGCTATGACTTCATCCCTAATGACTCCCTGGGGTGGAATGCCCTCATTTCTCAGGCCTGGCCCTAGGAAAATTAGAAAGTCAGCAGCGTGTGTTTTTAGCCTTCCTGTTGAAAGGCTCTAAGGGGGCTTAGAGGAAATGGTTGCGGAAGGTGCCAGGTCCTAAGTTCCAAATGAATGGAGGAGACTCTCTTCCTGCCCTGAGACCCCCAGGCTCCATGAGGTCTGAGCAAAATGACTTCAAGCTGCATAAGAGGCAGTTGAAGGTAGTGTAATGGAAGTGTCCTAGCCTGATGGTCTCGTTATGTCATTAGAAAGACTCAGCTGTCCCCTTAAAACGGTGGCTTCTGACCCACAATCCGCAGACTGATCAGAAGCCCTCAGATTTCCTGGCATTTCTACCAGAATTTCTAGAACTCTACGTAATGGTATTCAAAAATCAGAATTACTGCATAAGGAAGGGTTAATCATCAAGGAAATCGAGAAGCTGCCCTGTTATTATTTCTGTTCTAGTTTGGCAGTATATCTGGGGATAAGAGTGCTGATTCTGGATTCAGGCTGCCTAGAAGCAAATCCTGCCTCCCATTCACTTAATGATTACATGACCTTGGGCAAATCATTTAATACTCTAAGCCCAAGTTATAAAATGGTGATAATAATAGCATTTACCTTTCTGATTTTTGTGATGATTAAATGACATCATCCATGTAAAATATTTGTCACAGTGCCTGGCATATATTAAATATTCAGGAAATGGTAGCTGCTTTTATAATTTTTTTAAAAAGATTTTATTTATTTCTTTGACAGTGATCACAAGTAGGCAGAGAGGTAGGCAGAGAAAGAGAGGGGGAAGCAGGCTCCCCGCCGAGCAGAAAGCCCGACTCGGGGCTCCATCCCAGGACCCTGAGATCATGACCCGAGCTGAAGGCAGAGGCTTAACCCACTGAGCCACTCAGGGGCCCCTCCTTTTATAATTATTAACCCACTGTCAGTCAATGCAGCAGTTTCTGAATTCTGTAGATTTTTATAGAATATTTATTTTATTTCCTCAAGTGCTCTCACCTCCCTAACTCATTTATTTGCCTTAAAAAAATTGGGGACTAGGTAGCTCAGTAGCAATCTCAACTTAAGGGGGAGGTAAGTGAGTTTGAGGTGTTATATATTCTTCTATTGTCCCAGTTATCTTTATTCTTGCCCAGAGAAGTGGTAAGAGACAAGTATCTATGTCCCCCATCCTTGTTCCCCATCCTCAGTTTACAGGTCTGGAAGAAAGGCAGGGGTGTGGCAAGTAGAAAAAATAATTATCATTTAAGTGCTGCAGGATAATTTCCCAGGAAGCATACTGAGATTTCCATGGAACAAGTCACTGGAAAGTTCTCTTTGGGTTGACAGCTGTTTGGTAGGGAAAGGAAGCCGGAGCAGGAGGAGGGAAGAGTTGGAATGTGATCCCGATGCAACAAAAGTCTTGGTTGTCCCACCAACTGACCAGTCATGGGATGTAGGCCACCCCCAGTAAGGACTGTGACCTGGGGCAAGGCTGTCATCTTTGGTTGAGAACAGGTTTCAGGACAGACGCAACTGTGAACTTTCAGCTGTTGTCCCTCTGTGCTGAAGATTTAGGGGTGATCTGGGTCTCTGACGCATCAATGTCCACAACATATACCTTCTACTATGTGCCGGGCAGAGTGCTATGGACCATCGTGTCCATCACTTTATTCAAACCTTACAAAAAACATGCAGAATAACTCATGAAGGCAGCTATGATATGCTTCATGCCTCTTTTGTCTGGAGGTTTTCAAACTCCATAGTTAATGTAATTTTTTTAACAGCTCATCAAGGTTAGAATTGTTTTGTGCATCCAGTGGCAGAAAAAGTTCAGAAGAGAAAATTGGGAGTTCAGAAAAGCCAAGTTAGTGCTCAGTACACGAATCCAGCTCTGTTTCATATCAACTGGCACCTGTCTCAGTGGGCAGCACTGACCCATTTTCCAGATGAGGAACTTGATAGTGAGTGAGATTGAATGACTTTCCTCAAGTTCAGAGAGTCGAGGGCAGACTTGGGGCTTGAACTCAGGTCCGTGGGGTGTTCTCTATCAGGTACCAGGCTGCTCTGGAGGAATGAGAAAGTTGTATATCGGGAAAAAGTAGCAAGACCATGACATAGTGGGGAAAAGGCAGCTGAGATGCAGCACAAGTTCTCTTGAACTCTGTTAACTTCATCCCTTGCTGCTTCAAAGGTTTTCGGATGTTTCCTGACAGCGACAGTTTATGGTCCTTGAGTGTTTCATTAAGGCTGCTGAGAAGGCTTTAGGAAACCACCTTTTTGTTTCGCTCCTCCCTTCTCTCCCCTCTACTCCTGTATCAGCCCCTAGGACCTGGCCACGACTTTGAGGAGGTGGTGGGGAGACGCTAGAAGTCTTATACCTGGGAATATTGAAATTACCAAAGAAGTCTGATGCTTTTGGCTGTGCAGTTTGCTGTGCTGGCTTTCAGGGGGAAGCCACTAGATGGCGCTCACCCTCCATTCCTGATGTTTCCGTTGCCAGAGGGGCTTGGTCCCCTCCCTCCCTCCTTTCTTGTCCTTATTAACAGTATTAATAGCAAGTAGTTATTGGGAAGTTACTGTGTGCCCAGTAAGTTACTCTGCTAAGTTCTTTACATAAATTATATCGTTTAGTACTTACCATAACCCTTTCAAGTAGGTATTGTTATTCCTAATTGACAAACAAGGATAAGCGACTTTACTGGTAACAAGCTGGTGCTTGCTGATGGGTGAACCAGCGACTGAAATCAGGTTGTCTGACTTAGAACTCTGACCTCCATCTCCTACTAGCTCCCCGGTCATTATATAACAATGACAACTGAGTGTTTACTGTGTGCCACAGGGTGCTAAGTGGTTTGTAAAGTCCGCTTCATTTAAAACTCAGAATTTTCTGGGGGCACCTGGGTGGCTCAGTGGGTTAAGGCCTCTGCTTTCGGCTCAGGTCATGGTCCCGGGGTCCTGGGATCCAGCCCTGTTCTCTGCTCAGCAGGGAGCCTGCTTCCCCTCCTCTCTCTGACTGCCTCTCTGCCTACTTGTGATCTGTCAAATAAATGGATGGAATCTTTAAAAAAAAAAACAAAAAAACAACTCAAAATTTTCTGTCTCTGTCTCTCTCTCTCTCCTTCTCACACCCACAGACACAAAATTATGTGAGGTGATGGATGTGTTAATGAACTTGTTGGGGACAATCCTTTCACAATATGTATGTGTACAAATGAGCCTATCATATGCTTTAAATATCTTGTCAATTAAACCCAGATTAAAAGAATTCCATAGGACCTTGTGAGAAGAGCACTACCTTTCTCCCTCATTTAAAATCCAAGACAATGAGAGACAAAAATCAAATGATTTCACTTATATGTGAAATCTAAAAAGTAAAGCTCATAGATACGGGTAACAGATTGGTGATTGTCAGAGGCAGGGGGTGGAAAGTGGGAGAAATAGAGAAAGAAGGTCAGAAGGTATGAAATTCCAGCTGTGAAATAAATAAGTCCCGGGGATTGTTAATGTACATACAACATGTGACTACAGTTAATAACACAGTATTGCATATTGGAAGTTGCTAAGAGAGTGGATCTTAAATGTTCTCATCACAAGAAAAAAAATTTGTAACCATGTATGTGACAGATGTTAAGTAGACTTATGGTGATCATTTCTCAAT